>NW_022196167.1:0-274024 GCF_008641045.1 Pistacia vera
ACTCGTACAATTAAGGTTTTGATTCTTGATTTTCTTTTCTTCTATCCCTCTCTGGTATCGTTGAAAGGACATATAGTTTTTGAGATGTAAAGTTTTGAATTTTTTATTAAATAATTAGATTTTGTATTAAAAAAAAAATCGTTGTAAATGAGATTTTACATTTTACAAGTATGATTAATTATATGTATGCTTGGAAATAGCTTGTATTCTATCTTTAGGACTTTACTGATTTTTATGAATTTGCAGTTCTTGTAACATAATTTTCCTTGATTTTCATGAAATAACACTTTATGTTGTGAAGTCCCACATCGCTCTCGTGTGAGAGGGGTGAGCGTATATATGGGGCTATAGGTCTTAAGCCCTTAACCCAACATGACACGTTTTGGGCATGAAGCTCAAAAACAAAACCGTGAGGCCCTGTAGTGCCAAAGCGGACAATATCATGTTGGGCTATTTATAACACGTTATCAGAATGATTGCGATGGAGGGATGTGTTGTGAAGTCCCACATCGCTAGGGGTGTTTAAAAGAATCGATCGGAACCAAAATCGGCGGGATGCCCAAGGTTTGGTTTTAGTTCCTAACCGAAACCGGCTGTCAACCGGTAGGTTCTGGTTCCAAAAATCTGGAACCGACACTATGCAATTTTGATTTTAGATCCTACAGTTAGAACTCGAACCATCTTTGTTATAAAGATATATAAATATTACATATATAAAAATTATATGTACTTTAAATTCTTTTGAAGTTGAATTTGTGATTTTTCAATGGATTATTGTAATTTGTAATGTGAAATTCTTAGTTTCCATGAAGTTGAATTGGAGTTGGAACGCCTGAAGGCTTTATAATGTATTTGTAATTTTATTTTTTTGTTAACAAGTGCTAGGTGGGGGTATTTGTAAGTTTTTAAGGGTTTTTTTGTCATTTTATAAACATTTGGGGGGTAAATGTAATTTTTTAGGGTAACCGGAACCGTTGGTTCCAAATTTTAGAAACGTTAGTTCTGGTTCTGGTTCTAGTTCCTTCAAAAAATGCAGGACACCCAGAACTGATCACCCTTACACATAGCTCCCGTGTGAGAAGAGGTGCGTGTATATATGGGGCTATAGGCCTTAACCCAACATGACATGTTTTGGGCCTGAAGCCCTGAAACAAAACCATGAGGCTCTATAGTGTCAAAGTGGACAATATCATGTTGGGCCATTTATAACACGTTGTGAAGTCCCAAATCGCTCTTTTGTGAGAAGGGATGCGTGTATATATGGGGCTATGGGCCTTAACCCATCAAGACAGGTTTTGGGCTTGAAGCCCATAAACAAAACTATGAGGCCTTGTAGTGCCAAAGCGGACAATATCATGTTGGGTCAATATTTATAACACGTTATCAGCACGATCGTGATGAGGGAGAGGGGGTGTGTTGTGAAGTCCCACATTGCTCCCGTGTGAGAGGGGGTGTGTGTATATATGGGCCTATAGGCCTTAACCTAACATGACACGTTTTGGGCCTTAAGCCCAGAAACAAAACCGTGAGGCCTTGTAGTGCCAAATCGGACAATATCATATTGGGCCATTTATTTTTTTCCCATTGGGTTTTTCTTAAGTAAGGTTAAATACACTTATCTATAAATAGTGGACGTCCAACGAGGAGTGTTATAAAATATTATGGACCTCTATCACCTTGAACTTTGAGGTAATGGGGGCGGTCAAAAGGGGGAGGGGGTGCTTTTTATAAATACTCCCCCCTACCCCCTCCTTCATCACTCTTAATGAGGTAAGATTTTGAGAGGCTTTAAGCAAATATCAATTAAGTCCCATAGCTCTCAATTCTCTTGCTTTATTCCTTCTCTCTTTTATTTGCTAATTTATTCTCTTATCCGAGTTAATTATTATACAACACGTTATCAGCACAATCGCGATGTGATGATGTGTTGTGAAGTCCCACATTGCTCTCGTATGAGAGGGGGTGCGTGTATATATAGGGCTATAGGCCTTAACCCAATATGATGCGTTTTGAGCTTGAAGCCAAAAACAAAACTGTGAGGCCCTGTAGTGATAAAGCAGACAATATCATGTTGGGCAATTTATAACACTTTCTGCTATTTTTGTTTTTCCCGTTGTCCAAATGGTTCAATAGTAACAATGACTTAACCATAGGGGTTTATGGGAAGGTGGATTTTTGATGGGCTATTGGTGAAATTGGTTTGACTATCAACTTTCAAATGCATCTTTGTACCATGATGAAGATTGGGCTATAGGTGCTTGAATTAGACACTTAAATAACAATGCTTTTAATTTTCGATGTTTCTCCATTCTTCTTATAGATCAATCTATTAATTGACCCATCTTATTAATGTTTCGTTCATAAATTCTTGTTAATCAATTGTGAGTTGCTACAAATTGGAGAAGATATTGAATGAGAAATTTACTTAGTTGACACTTTTTAAAAAGCTAAATTCTTCTAAATGACTTTTTAAGCAAGACCTCTCATAAGATCTTTAGATACTTCAACCCCTGTCTTTCACGCTTAATCACATGAATGCTATTGCTTTCATGAAAATGAAAAGACAATAACTTTTTATTTAAGATTGAAATGTGGAATGTTATGGTTTTCTTTAAAGAATTTAGTGTTAAAAGCATTTCAAATGTCAAAGATATGTTTGATGTATAAAAAATAAAAAAAAATAATGGTGTCAATTCAAATTGGGTTGAAAATTCACTTTTAAGAAAAAACGATGAACAAATTCAAGCAAATTTGAATAAACTCGAGTAGCTTGAGTCAATCACTCGAGTTCTGTCGCTCAAGTCCAATTGCTCGAGTCTAGTTGCTCAAGTGGGGTATAATGATATTAACCTCACTTGGTGGACCTTTTCATATTTTACATGGGTCATATTAAATTTGCATATAATCAATTATGTAAAATATCAATATCACCCATATAAAATGTTAAAAAGACCCACTTGAGTGAGATTAATATTATATTATCCCACTCGAGCGATTAGACTCAAGCAACCAAACTTGAGTGACCAAACTTGAGGTGTCGGACTCGAGCACCCAGACTTGAGCAACTAGACTCGAGTCACTGGACTTAAACAACTCAAGTTTTTGCAATTTTTTTGGAAATCAGATTTTTTGATTCAAATATTAGAAAGTGAGTTTTTGTTTTTTCCCTCTAAGTATGCAATATTTCATTTATATTAAACACGTATAAACATAATATCACCCTAAATATGTACAAACTATACAAAAAATGTAAATCTAAAATCATTAAAAAGAAGAAAAAGGAGAAAAGATGAAAAGAGGGGAAAAAAAAGAAGTGAAGTGAAGTGAATCGAAGGAAAAAGGACATAATCGTCTAGAATTTGTATTAAAAGTCTTGCTCACAAATACAATTGGAAATGAGTTGTTTTTTAATTTGACTCTCAAAATAGGATCATATAAGTAATTATTTCATATTGATCTTGGTTGCTCGCCGTTCGCTGTCTGTCACTCCCTTTAGGGTTTTACGATTTTGGTGTAAATTAGGTTTAACTGGAGGTCAATTTAGGGTTTTACAAGGAGTTTGTGGATGTGTGATTGATATGGAGGTTAATTATGCTTGTTTTCGAACTTAGGATTTGGCTAAATCTTGGTTAGGAACTAGGGGTGAAAATCATGTCGAGCTGCTCATGAGCTACTCGAACTCGACTCGACATTAGTCGAGTTGAGTTCAAGTTTGAGTAGTTAATCGAGTTGAGTTCAATCACAGTAGAACTCAACTCGATATGTTTGTGAGTATTCTCAAGCTTGATGATTAAGTTGATAGTTTTTAAAATAATATAGATCATATATAATTTAAAAGTTATAAAATTTGCAAATACATCCCTGTTAGATGAGCTCGAAATCGAGTTTGAACTCGAACTCGATTATACGAACTCGATTCCCAATTTCAAATACCGAGTTCGAGTTCGAACTTGATTTCTCAAGCTCAAACTCGAATTTGAACTCGGTACTATAACGATCGAGTCAAGTTCGATTTACAAATACGCGATTGGATTACACCCCTAATGGGAACATGTCATTTGCTCCTCTTAAATATACCAATTTTACTTGGTCTTACAATTGAACATGATATAAGAATAAGAAGAGTTACAGTTATCTTCAAACTTTCTAACCTTCTAAGTCTCAATCTCAAAACTTTTGGATTTCCTTTCTAGGATTTCTACACTATTTATAACTTAAGGCTTACCTCACTCATACTTCCTTTGCTATGGTGCAATTTTCATAAGCCCTCTTAAATGCTGACGCCCATTTACTAGGTGTGAAGTCACAATAAAACCTAAAATATAAACTTACGAAATTTCACCATAGAATTTAGTTTCTTTGAGACATTACATCAAGACTTGTGAATTACACAATAGCATACAATGGATACATAATTTAAAAAATTACTTAATAATCTTATTTTTATTATAATAGTAATTACTATTGGTTATATAAAATTTGTGAATTACACAAGATAGTGAAATATGAAACATACGCACGATTTATTAAAAAAATATATATATGTTTGGATTATCATTTATCCCACTGAAAAAAGTATTAAAAAACTTCCTAAAGGTATATAATACTTCTCAAAGGCCACAAACGGCATTTTAGAATTTATTATATGGGTTGCATGATCATAATAACCCTTATTGAGAATGGGTATCTTTTTAAAAAATGATCACTACTCTGCATTTATAGTTTCTAAATTAATTTCAAAATCAGTCATACTCATATTAACAGTGGGGAGCCACTCTCTTTGCTAGGGTTGGCGTATTAATTTTCTATTTATCAATCTTATTTTTCTCAAGTTTTCAATTTAATGTTTCATATTAGAATATTAAATTATTAATTTGATGTATGACCAAATTGACCAATCAATGAATTCAAAATTTCATATTATTAGTTTAACATTTTATATTGCCAATTTTTCAATATTTTCAAGGCATATTCTCTTTAGCCCATTATTTTATTGAAGTAAAAAGAATTGAGATTTTATTATAATGTTATATATTATAATTGTTACCTAATTAGTGAAGTTGCATATGTTTCGTATAATTAATTTTTACATTGTTTAAGCACTAGGGTTTGTCACATTTCCCCATTACGATATCAGAAAATAACTACATATTTTCTTAGGTATCATAAATAATAAGTTACCCCCTTACTTTTAGTATTCCCATTAGGGTTTTCTGTTTAATTTAAGGGAGTTCTCACCCAAAAAGTTTCAAAACAACATTTTCTCACCCATCCGTTCAATTTAATTTTTCTGTTATCTTTAACTACAGAAGGATAGAACAATAATTTAAAAAAAAAAATTAAAGGACAATTATATCATTTTACCCTTATATAAAGTTGAAAAACAAAATCGCTAATTTTTTGTTTCTCTTTTCTTCTTTCTTCTTTCTCCTTCTTCTCACACTATTTCTGGAGGTGGATTTTTCTGCGTGGGCCATTCAATAACTTTCTCTTTTACCCATAAAGAAGGAACAAAGTTTCTCTCACGCAATTGAATTTGAGTGTGTGAATTGCGAAATCTTGTAACAGAATTTAGAGCTTGGATTCTGGGTTAAAATTTAACATGATTGCATAAACTACTTTTCCAACACAACTTAAACTAAATTCATTCATAATCAACACCAATCCAATTCGAACAAATAGAACACAATCATACCAAAATGGAAGACCAAGAAACCTTACACTGACAAGCTCCTGAGTCAACAACCGAGTCAACCCAACATCACCTACTTCCTCCCCAAATACCTCTCCTTTCTTTCAAGTTTTTTCCGTCAGAATTCTCTCCTGATTTGATCTTTATACAGAAACAGAAAGAAAATATGTCAGTTGCCGCCGCCTCCTCTTGCTAGTCCTCTACAACCACCTCTTCCCGTAATCAGAACCAGTACCAACACCGCCACCATTCAATTTTATCTTCACTTTCAGTCTTTCCTTCTCCGTCACTAGTTTTACTTTTACCCTCCTTCAGTCGATACGAGACACAAAAAAGGGAAGATTGGAACACGTTTCTGCAATATCTTAGCAACCACCGACGTTGAGGCGGATCCGCAAGGGCACGACCATGATTCGAACGAAGGGAAAGGCAGGTGGTGTGATTGATTGTTGATTGTGTTGAAACCCTCCTCGACGGCGTTTGAACAAAAAAAGCGGGAAAAGTTTTACCAACTCTTCTGGCCAAATGCTGTCAACAATGGCTCCTATATTTGTATCGTTGGACAGATTGACCTGAGATCTACCCAACAGTGCCAACGGTGGCAGTAGACCGGCCGCTGTCGACAGTTTTGAGAACTGCCAGCAGAGTTGGCCGGCAATTTTTTTAATTTTTATTTTATTTATATAATTTTTGAAATGTTTTAATATTTTAAAAGAAAATAAAAATATAAATAAACTGAATTTACTATTTCTCCTTCACAGTTAAATAGCAGAAAAATTTGATATGATCCCTCAGCGGGGAAATTTAATAACTTAAAGTAAAAAATCTCTATTAAAAAAATGTTTAAATAAATTGGGGCCCTGAAGATGAAGTGGCAACTGGCAAATAATTGCCCTCACGTTACTTACTGCCACTTGCTGACTGGTCTTGCCGCCAGCTCAACTTGTCTCCAAATACCCAATTAGATTTCACCCCTAATACCTGGGTCCTACCCTCCATCTATTTTACTTTTTGCTCAAATACCCTTCTTATTTTTCATTATTCTCTATTTCCATTATAATTTTATAGACTTCTGTTCATGCCTTGAACTTGAACCCATTCATCTTTATTTATACTGTTTGTTTTTTACTTTAAATAATTGGATTAATAATAATGACGTACTGCTTAGTTCCATAAAAATGACTAATCGAGTGGAGTCTTGACTTTAATGATTTATTGACAGGAAAAAAAAAAAAAAAAAGACTTTTCATAAAGAGTATAGACCACGATAGAGTAAAATCAATGATGATGCTATAAATATTATGAATTTAATGGTGGATGTCCACTCACATATTTATATCACTCCTCTCCACTAATCTATTAATTTTATATCACTCCATCTCTCCATTAATCAATTAATTTCAAGCTGTTTTTTTTTTTTTTTTAATCAGAGTGTCTAAGCTATTTACACTTCTCAATTAATCTATGGAGTCTATTGAATATTCTCTAAACTCAAAGAATCTATAAGCTGTAATATTACTATGGTAAAGGGTCTCAATGTTTAAACCTAAGAACTCAAGAAATAGAGCAAACCCCCTTAACCATCAGGCTAACCTTTATGGTTAATTTCAAACCCATTTGCAGCCCTATTATGTTCTTTCATTATTATTGTACTTTGGTGACCTATATAAAGTTTCTCACCATATATTAGACTAAGGTCAAAGTGAAAGAGGAAAGTGTGAGATTAGAATTTCAGTCCAAAAAGGAAGAAAATGTCGAGCTATCACTTTATGTTCCTTGTCAGGATTCCTATCAACCAAAGGCGAGTTTTCCTAAACCTTAACCTCTTCTCTTTTTAACCATGTTGCTGCAAAGCTACTGTATACTCTATTTGCAGAGGAAGAAAATGGTTTCTGTTAAGTAAAATTCACATCAACTGTACGTAGCAAAAGCACTGTGGACATAAGCAAATAAAGAATAAGAGGCAAAAATCAAAGCACTTAAAAAGCTTCTAACAAAAGCTAAAATTCAACTTTCACTATGCAAACAAAGCAAGATGAGATTCGAATCTACTTCTCGGAACATTCTAACACAAAATGCGAATCAAACGGCTATATACATTAAATTCCACTAACCTTTACAAAATTCCAAGCATAATTCCAGTTTCCAACAAACCTTAATAATACCACCTCTCGCCAATTACGCTCACAACTCACCTCCTTCTGTCTCTTTCTCCCGCAAAACACCACTTCAACCATTACTCTCCGCCGGAAAAATCCAATTTTCCAGTGGTGGCAACATAACTTAACTGTTATTTTCATCTGGGTTCTCTTCCTTTCTGTACTTTATAGGGTAGAAAAAAAGTTTTAGTACCGTGATGACGGTGGCAACGCCGAAGAAGGCTGTTTCGATTACAGAAGGTTGGAAGAAAGTCTACGGGAATTATAGCGCCAGCAGTGGTGGCGCGAATCATCATAATAAGTGGTGTTCATATAAAGTGAGGTGGATTTTTATGAAGATATGATGAGACCACCATGGAGCTCATGCAGATTGGTGCTGAAAGGACTAAAAAGGTGTTGATTCTTATGATTGATACCGTGGAGGTCATCGAGCTTCCGCTGAAGCCATTCGTGACGCTTTCAAATTGAGTTTGGCGATGAAACCGGGTAAATTTTTTTTTTTCTTATTTTCTCTCCTGATGTCTCTGCTCTTTATTTTTTCTTGGTTTGAAGGTCTTGGTATTGTTAAAGAAAAGCCAATTCTATACTGAATATGTGAAGAGTAGCCATTTATTCATTCATTTTTTTCTAGTTTTCTTGGCTTAACGTTCAAGATTTTTACTTTTTTTATTGTTTCTGTGGAGCTTGGAGGAATTTGTCAGTTAATTATTTTTTTCAAGATCTTCCAATTGTGATTGGCATAGTGTTGTTTCAGATAATTGTGAAGGATGTGTGGAAAGAATACGCGGTGGCCATTGAACGACATGGAGAGATCATACAAATTCATGTGAACATGACAGTTGTGGAAGGTAGCATTTCACAGCACCTCTCCTAGATGGATTCACAGCTGGTATCTTGCCGCTATGGCTGCCTACTATGCCAAGTATGTTTTCCTTTCAAGAACAATTTTTTTTTTTTTTTTTTTTTTTTTTTTTTCTTTTTTTTTTTTTTTTACCTTTGGAAAATTTTATTGCTAATTGCAGATTATTAACTGTTTGCTGTCTGTTTGAAGATTCTTTTAATAGTTTAGTATTATATGTCTTGATATTTTAATTTTTTAACCAACCTGTATTAGATATGAATCTTGCAATTGAATATTGGAAGCTTTCATGACTTAATTAAGCATTATTTCTCCCCTTTAACCTTTTGTATTTGTCTTCTTTCAGGCAATGCTCTTTATTATCCACTTGAAACTTTGACCAACTGTGCAAGAATTGTTGTTTGCAAAGATGAACTATTACATAGGCTGAATGTTTGAGTAGGTAAAATCTACTCTAATTTAGTGCGGAGGAAGCATCTAAACTTGTTTTATTGCATGATTGAAGGGAGGTGGAGGCTGGTTTAATGGATACAAGCCGAACATTATTTAAGTGTTCATCCTTTGATGCAACATATCCCTCTGCGGGTTCTTAAATGGCAAGGTCTACAGAAGAAAGTGATTTTTGTCACAGTTATTACAGACCTTAATACCTGCCACCCGACATGGTTAGTTATTGAGCCATGTCCGATTTTCTTCTGTCCATAAATATAGCACGCCCTATATGTTGACATTGAGTTTGGTGTCAGGTTTCATCCCGGGGTCGATAGATGCTACTGCCCATCACAGGAGGTAGCAAAGAGGCTTTATTGGATGGCCTAGAAGAGACTCAAATTTCTGTTTTTGGCTTGCCCATTCGACCTTCTTCGCCCGTGCAGTTCTTCCAAGGTGGTTGATTCTCATTTACATTCATCTTTTGCTTTATAGAAGATACTGTTATGTATTCTTGCTTAGATGAAACTAGTTCTAATTTTTATTTCGTTCTTTGATTGATTCCTTGGATGATTTACGACAAGAACTTGAAATGGACTCTAACTTGCCAGCAGTACTACTGATGGAGGTGGCGAAGGGATGGGTCCTGTCAGGAAAACTGCAAGGGCTCTGGGAGAATCTCTGTTTGATAAAGAAAGCGGGAAAGCAATGGGGCATTTGATTATCATCTGTGGCCGTAATAAAACTCTTGCCTCTTCACTACAATCTGACGAATGGATGATCCCTGTTAAGGTAATTGCTTTTCTAGTTGAATCTATCAGATGCAACATATAACCACTTACATTGCATAGACATTCAACATTCTTTTTATCGTTGCAGTTTGAGGGTTCGAGACACAGATGGAGAAATGGTGGGCGCTGTTGACTGCATAATCACAAAGTATGTTTGGAAAGATCATTTTTTGATTGTCCCATAAATAATTTCAAGTAATTTAGACTATAAAACTGTTGATCTCTATATTTATAGGCTGGACCGGTACAATGTGCAGAGGCATGTCAGGGGGCTTCCTATTATCCCAATGACTACATACCGGGACAAGTATTGTGATAATTTTTTGTACATATGAAATTGCTTTTACGAACACATTAAGTATAGTTCCAGTTCCAAGCTCATCACTAACTCTTTTCATATGGCAACACAGGAAAAGGGCAATGTCCCGTATGTAGTAACAATGGGGCTGTGTTTTCACCAGAAGTCCAAAGGAAACGCTAAACGGTGGCAGAATGGTTCAGCACCAAGACAGATAACTCAGAGAATGTCACAGAATTCACTTAAACTTGCACAACCGGAGGCAGTATTCAACATTGTAAAGGACATTCACGAACTCCCGGGCAACGAGGGCCTCTAGTCAGCGTACCTTATGTGTTGACATCTTCATTTACAAGCTTAATCTAATTAATTACACCATCATTTCTACCATAACTAATGTTTCCCCAATTAGAATGCCCTTGTACAGCTAGTTTACATTATCATTCTTTGTCCTTAAAGAGTCCTGTCTGGTAGATCAACCTCTTATGTTTATTAGGTTTGGGATTGTTTTAGGGTATTTTTAAGAGAGTTAGGTTTGTGTGAAATATAATTTTATTTATTTATTTCAATTTTACTTAGAGAGGGAAGGACAAAAAAAGAAAAAAAAAAAGTTGGTGTCTTACAATTTTACCTTCCCCGAATCTTAGTTAAAACTTTTGTGTATTCTTTGAATGTAAGAAGTGAATTTTCCTTTACTTGAGAATGAGCATGTTAAATGGTTACTTAAAAGCTAAGAAAAACCCCCATTTTGACTAAAACCAACCTCTCTACGTTAGCATCATGTCAAGAAGATGGCTTATTTAAAAACAACAATGTCCAACTGGCTTCTCTTTCACACTCAAGATGGAGGTTTTTATGGACACCCTTGAGGTTTAGTTGGATTAAAAGATATCCAATAGGTTTTGGAATACAACACTTACACGCTTGTAATTAATAGACATTTGTGAAAAGTTATTCTGACACAGAATCTTGGTACAATGTCTAATATATCCTTATTTTGTCTTTTATCCTGCAATAAAAAACAAGTGATATCTAATTTTTTTACATTGTTAAAATATTAAATATTTTAAATGATTAAAAAATAGAGTAATTCTATATTTATAACTGGTCATATAATGGCAAAAAACGAAAGACAAGATAGTTATTTTGTAAAAATTTTAACGTAGTTGTATGATTCGGTTATAAACAAAATATTATTATAAAAAATATTAGACTTTGACATTTGATGAAAAATTTGGAAAACAAAAAGCTTGTATTTTTTTTATCACGTTGTCTATTTTACTCTTGTGATATTTACCGATATTTACCCTTCACGAATGTCGATCAATTATAAGGATGTGTGCTCTATTCCAAAACTTGTGGGTCTTTTTTTCTTTCACTAAACCTCAAGGTCGGGGGTGTAAATAGAGATGGAACAAATAGGTTGGGTTAAACGGGTCAATCCTAACCCAGCTTGTGTATACTCAGTCGAGTGGGTTGGGCCTTCATATGCCAATTGGACAACCCGATGGATTATATATATATATATATATATTTTTTAAAACCCGTCCAACCTGCGGGTTGGACAAAAAATTTATTTATTTATTTATTTATTTATTTTATTTTTTTACAAATACCTATTTTACCCTTGAAATATAGCCGTTTTATAGTAGTTGGAGTGGTCTTTTTGATCATTTTCTTTTCCCATTTTTTTTCTATAAATAGGGCATAAACTCTCATATTTCCTCACATCCCAAATTATCTCATTCTCTCATTTTCTCTATTGAAATCTCTCAATTATTCTCTTTGTTGTCAATTTGCTCTCATTTTAATTTTTATTAGTTTTTACAGTTTTCAATTCATATTTCCAAATTTCAATTCTCTTTCTTTAATTCTTTATTTCTTCTATATCCTTTTTTTTTTTTTTAATAACTAGAATGGATAGATATTTCCATCCCATCAATTTCGATGATGAAGGAAATTATCCTAGTCCCTCTGAATTTACTAACGTAAATGTAGTAGATTCAAATAGTCTCGCTACCCCATTCTCAGAATCTAATACACATCATAATATTCCCCCTCTTCCTTCCCATGCTACTATAGCTCCCGATGGTTCTAGAATTCATCCTTGTAATTGTCGTCCTTGTCCAACTCCATCGCAAGCAGAAGCGAGTTCATCAACTGCAGTCAAAACCGACGACAAACACACATCAGACGTTTGGATGCATTTCGATAAGTTTTATGAGATAGAAAAATGAAGTTCAAGTGAAGAAAACAAGATGTAAATATTGTGGAAATATTTATAAAGCTGATACATGTAATGATACTAGTACTTTAAAAAGGCATGCTAATAAACATATTACTCAACATAGAAATAGAGAAACCAATCAAACTCAAATAACTGATATGAGTGCTACTTGCCATTATAATTCTGATGTATATAGGGTACAATTAGCTTTATATATTACTACAACTGATCAACCTATTAATATGGCTGAAGATAAATGTTTTAAAAGATTTATTAAAAATTCATTTTTTCCAAGATTTAAAAGTTATTCTAAAACTGCAACTAAAACTGATTTAATAAAATTGTTTGAGAAAATGAAATTAGAATTAAAAAATAAAATACATAGTTGTCATGTTAGTATGGCTCTAACAGCCGATATTTGGAGTGGTAGAGCTAAACAAGATTATATCTGTGTGATTAGTCATTATTTTGATAACGAATGTAAATTAAATAAATCTTTATTGGGATTTAGATTAATGAATGTGAATCATAGTGATTAATAAATTTATAATAAAATTGTTGAAGTTTTAGAAGATTATGATATTGTTCACAAAGTGATAAGTTTAACTTTAGATAATGCATGTGCTAATAGTAAAGCTATAGATTTTTTTCAAATAAATTTTCCTTTTTATGATAATTTGAAGTTTTTTCACCAACATTGTGCATGTCACATTATCAATTTAATTGTGAAAAGTGGTATGAAAAAAATTAGAAATAATATTGATATAATTATGGATTTTTTAGCTTGGATTACTAGTAGTAATAGAAGAAATGCTGAATTTCAAGATGCTTGTATAAAATTAAATATGTCTTCTAGAACTTTTGCATTAGACATGCCTGTTAGATGGAATATTACTTATTTAATGCTTGATTCATGTTTATTTTATGCAAATTTAATTAGTTATTTTGTAGCAAATAATAGGAGTCCTCATTATTTGATAGACAATGATTGGCATATAGCTCAAAACTTTCATTCTTTTCTTAAATTTTTTTATCAATCTACCTTACAACTTTCTGGTGTGCATTATCTTACCTAGTTCATTGGTAATATATACAATTATAAAAATTTCAGATTTATTTAAAAAAAAAAAACAGAAACAATGAAATTTTAGTGGGAACAACAGAGACAATGAAATTAAAATTTAAACAATATTGGAAACCCATTTAATTTCTTTATTGTTTAGCTACCATATTTGATCATAGAATTAAATTAATGCGTTTAGAAAATGGTTTAGACACGTTAAGTGAAAATTTATGAGACAAAGCATATGCCAATCAACTAGGAGAGATAAGAGAGTGTCTTGCAAATGTATATTTGCAATATGAAAACAAGTATGGGAACCAGCGATAAGGCGTAATACCCGAGGAAGTAGTATTAGAAGAAACAAATGAAGACTTTGACTCCTAAAGTGCACTTAATAGGTTGAAGAGGACCCGAACTCGAAGCACAGCCTCCTCTTTAGAAGCATCAACAACGAATGTACTGTCCTCCATGCAGCTACAGAGTAATGAGCTTCACCAATATTTGGAAACCCCCGACGTGCTACCAGTAGATCCACAACAAAGAGTCAACTTTGATGTCTTAGAATATTGGAAAACCAGAAAATATATTTTTCCGGTATTATCAAGACTTGCCCTGGATGTTTTCTCAGTTCCTGTCTCAACCGTCTCATCCAAACAAACATTTAGTGCAAGTAGAAGAATTTCAAATGAAAGGAGGACTAAACTTTCACAAAAATGATTGAAGTCCTCATATGTCTTCGAGATTGGGAACGGGCGTGCCATCAGGATCAATACGAGGTTGTTGATGATACTTTAATAGAATTGTTTCAATTTTATAATATAGATGATATAGACGAGGGAGGTCCTAGTCAACCCCCAAATAAGTTGTTTTGTAAATTGTAACTTTGTAATTTGTAAATTAATTGTCAATTATTGCACTCTTTTTTCGTTACGAAGTTTTTGTCCCAATTGGGTTTTTCTTGGTAAGGTTTGTAATGAGACAATAATTATTGTAATTTCTTATTTTATTTTTTGATAAATAAATAAATCTAATTTTTCTTATATTGCAATTTAATTGTATTAAAATTGAATTAATATTAGAAATTTTAACAAAAAAATTAATTTAATTGAATTATTGATATTTAAAAAGTTAGCTAAAAAAATGATAAATAAAAAATAAAAAAATTTCTGGGCCAACTCGGCCTGACTTGCACCAAAACCTGTAGAGTTAGGGTTGACGGGTCGGGCTGGGCTAACCCTTCTAGTCAAGAAGCGGGCCTAACCTGACCCACCACCAAGGGCAACTTGCCATTCGCTTAATAGTCGGGCCGCACCGGTTATTTTTCCACCATTAGGTGTAAACGTTAAAAAGTCCCCCAAAGATGCTTGATGGGATACAAGTCATGTATAAAATGAACCCCACTTGTTATTAATGTAGAAACTTTATGATGTATTTGAGAGTACACTTGTTTAAGATTTTGATTGTATAACACGGTTCCAATACATTACAAACATCAAACATGTGTTCATTAATGAATGAGTTAAAATTGAGGAAATAGCCATAATGAAGCCAAAGCTATATTAAAATTCCGTATTGAGGTAATGGATTGGCAGTGTGTAGATGCCAGCTTCAATCCTTGTTGTCAACTACTCCTAGGTCGATATCAACAAATAACTAACTAGAGTGCCAACTGCCAACCATTAAGACTCCCCAAATGTACGCACACTAAGGTGGTTGAGTTGTCACGTCAACAATGATAATTAAATATGTAAATAAAACAAATATTAAATTGTATGGGGAATTAGCAAAATAATCATATATTGAGGGGATTTTAGAAAGTTACCTATCCAAAAATTTATTGTGTTATCTAATTGTATTTCCATTCAAATGAATCAACAATTAGATATCTGACTTTAATTTAATTTTAAAGATGGAGTTTATTTATTTTTTTTATCAGGGGTGTCTGGGCATATTTACATGCATCTCAACTAATCCTCTAGGGTCCTAAAGTTAACTTTCGGATAAACCTTCAGAAACCATCTCTATTAGCAACTGAGGTGGATACTGAAGACCTCTTGAATAATACACTTAAGAGTCCTAGTTGACCACTCGACTACTTTCATTTTAAAAACTAACCTTTCATTTAAAAACTAACATATAAACAAATCAAAAAATCAAAAAAATAAAAAAATCAAATAAAAAGATCAATGAATATGGTGATTAATGTATTGTGCTTCAATCACATTTATTCATATTTGATCTTCATGGGCCTTTTCTTTTTCATACATATAACTTTCAAAAAAAAAAAAAAAAATTTGAATTTGAAGTGTATAAATGATATTATATTGTTAGTTAAGGGTATGGGCAAAATTCTAACTAAGGGTGTTAATATCTCATTATTATCTTAAGGGCGTAATAGGATTTTTATTGTTAACTTGATTAAAGATAGGGTAATATGGTCTTTTACCTTTCAACTAACGGAGTTTCAGTTAATGGTAGTAATTGATAAAGATAAAAAAAAAATTATTAAAAATTGAGCATAAAATGTGTGCATAACATACAATTTGTCGACGTCACACTCAAAATAAATTAACGGAGTTATAGGTAATGGTAGTCATTGATTGTAGGGGCCAACTGAAAAATAGCCCTAGTGAAAATTTAAAAAAAAAAATTTCAAATTTTATATAATTTAAAAAATATATATCAAAACTTATACTTTATTATATGGAATTATAAATTATTTTTATTTTTTTTAAGAAATAACTGCAAAAGACTAATGGTTAGTTTGAGATTGATGTAGCTGTGAGTTTAACCAGTTTTGACTAAATTTTGTAAATAATAATTTTGAAAATAATATTGAATGTGTTTGGTTAATATATAATTTTGAATTTGCTTTGATTTTAAAATCTATTGATATATGCTTGATAAAGTAACTTTTCTAACAAATGTTACATGCATATTGACAAAAAAGGACAATTATATTTTAAAGTTTTTTATAATTATAAAGTTAAATTTTTATAAAGTATTAAATAAATACAAAAAATAATGATTAAACCTATAAAAATTGGAATTTAAAAAAATTGGAAATCCATGCAAGTGTTGTTGGAACACCATCGCAGGTTGTCAATAACTTGGTTGCTTTCATAAAAAGATAAATAACTAAAATAACAAATGGAAAATCAATAATTATAATACGTTTGATTTAGAGAATATTGGATTACTAGAAAGTTAACTTACATTGAAGATTACTAGGAATTTCTAGGAAAATGTATTTAGTTAGTTAGAATAAATTAGCGAGTATCTTATTTAAATTATTAAATTGCCTTCTTATTAAATATTAATATAATATTATTTTTATTATTAATTTTTGAATAATTCTTTTAACTCCCAACATTTAAGGTTTAGCTAAAATAGTCCCGCTTATATAAAACTTTAATTTATAACAAAATAACCCTCAGCATCCCAAGCCACTACCGACCACTGCCAGTCGTTGCCAGAAAGTCGTTGGAGTCGCTCAAAATGGCTGAGAGTCGCAGGGAGGCTCTAATATGGTTGTTTCTAGCCATATTGATGGCTGAAAAGGCCATATCAGAGCAGATCTGGCTGGAAATGGCCAAATCTATTTTGTCCATTTCCGGCTAGATCCATGGCTATTAACGACCATATCTCATTCAGATATGGCCGATAAAGGCCATGGATCTAGCCGTTAAAGGCTAGATCTGCTCCGATATGGCCTTTTCGGCCATCAATATAGCTAGAAACAACCATATTGGAGCCTCCCGGGGACAGTGGGCTACTCACGATGACTCCAGGTGACTTCCAGCAACTTCCTGCGATGGCCGACAGTGGTTTGACTAGCGGCAGGTGACGATAGGTGGGTAGGAGAGGTGGCTTAGTTGGGCTGTAATTTGTTTTGATTTCAAGGGTAATTTTGTTGAAAAAAGTTAATTAATTGGGGTGAAATAGTAAAAGCCAATTCATGTAAATTAATTTAAAAATAAGGGTATTATTGTCCTAAAATTTTATTAAGAAGGAAAAAAATTGTAATAAAAATAAGATTACCTTGATAATCTTACAAAACCTAAGAAAATGGAGATTATTACCTCCAATATTACCAACAGTAACCACTATTGGTATTGGAAAATTACCGAAATCTTATACTATTTGACAACCAAGCGTGGTAATCAAGTAACATAAGATGACTTAACCCTGGTAATCTTATATAACTCCCAACCAAATACCCCCAAAAGGAAAAAAANTAATGTATTGTGCTTCAATCACATTTATTCATATTTGATCTTCATGGGCCTTTTCTTTTTCATACATATAACTTTCAAAAAAAAAAAAAAAAATTTGAATTTGAAGTGTATAAATGATATTATATTGTTAGTTAAGGGTATGGACAAAATTCTAACTAAGGGTGTTAATATCTCATTATTATCTTAAGGGTGTAATAGGATTTTTTTGTTAACTTGATTAAAGATCGGGTAATGTGGTCTTTTACCTTTCAACGAACGGAGTTTCAGTTAATGGTAGTATTTGATAAAGATAAAAAAAAATTATTGAAAATTGAGCATAAAATGCGTGTATAACATACAATTTGTCGACGTCACACTCAAAATAAATTAACGGAGTTATAGGTAATGGTAGTCATTGATTGTAGGGGCCAACTTAAAAATAGCGCTAGTGAAAGTTATAAAAAAAAATATATATATTCAAATTTTATATAATTTAAAAAATATATATCAAAACTTATAATTTATTATATGGAATTATAAATTATTATTTTTTTTTTTTTTTAAGAAATAACTGCAAAAGACTAATGGTTAGTTTGAGATTGATGTAGCTGTGAGTTTAACCAGTTTTGACTAAATTTTGTAAATAATAATTTTGAAAATAATATTGAATGTGTTTGGTTAATATATAATTTTGAATTTGCTTGGTTAATATATAATTTTGAATTTGCTTTGATTTTAAAATCTATAGATATATGCTTGATAAAATAACTTTTCTAACAACTGTTACATGCATATTGACAAAAAAGGACAATTATATTTTAAAGTTTTTTATAATTATAAAGTTAAATTTTTACAAAGTATTAAATGAATACAAAAAAATAATGATTAAACCTATAAAAAATGGAATTTAAAAAAATTGGAAATCCATGCAAGTGTTGTTGGAACACCATCGCAGGTTGTCAATAACTTGGTTGCTTTCATAAAAAGATAAATAACTAAAATAACAAATGGAAAATCAATAACTATAATGTGTTTAGTTCAGAGAATGTTGAATTACTAGAAAGTTAAATTACTTTGAAGATTATTGGGAATCTCTAAGAAAATATGTTTGGTTAGTTAAAATAAATTAGTGGGTATGTTATTTAAATTACTAAATTGCCCTCTTATTAAATATTAATATAATATTATTTTTATTATTATTTTTTGAATAATCTTTTAACCCCCAACATTTAAGATTTAGCTAAAACACCCCCGCTTATATAAAACTTTAATTTATAACAAAATAACCCTCAGCACCCCAAGCCACTGCCAACCACTGCCAGTCGCCGCTAGAAAGTCGTTGGAGTTGCTCAAAATGGCCGAGAGTCGCGGGGAGGCTCTGATATGTCCGTTTCTGGCCATATTGATGGCTGAAAAGGCCATATCAGAGCAGATCTGGTTGGAAATGGCCAAATCTATTTTGGCCATTTCCTGCTAGATCCACGACTATTAACGACCATATCTCATTCAGATATGACCAATAAAGGCCATGGATCTGGTCGTTAAAGGCTAGATCTGCTTCGATATGGCTAGAAACGACCATATTGGAGCCTCCCGGGGACGGTGGACTACTCACGATGACTCCAGGTGACTTCTAGCAACTTCTTGCGGCGGTCGACGGTGGTTTGACTAGCGGCAGGCGGCGATAGGTGGGTAGGGGAGGCGGCTTAGTTGGGCTGCAATTTGTTTTGACTTCAAGGGTAATTTTGTTCAGAACGTTAATTAATTGGGGTGAAATAATAAAAGCCAATTCATGTAAATTAATTTAAAAATAAGGGTATTATTGTCCTAAAATTTTATTAATAAGGAAAAAAATTGTAATAAAAATAAGATTACCTTGATAATCTTACAAAACTTAAGAAAATGGAGATTATTATATTACCTCCAATATTACCAACAATAACCATTATTAGTATTGGAAGATTACCGGAATCTTATATTACTTGACAACCAAACGTGGTAATCAAGTAACATATGATGACTTAACCCCGGTAATCTTATATAACCCCCAACCAAACGCCTCCAAAAGAAGAAAAAAAGTTTACTCTAACTTCTTATCAATAACTTGGTTGCTTTCGCAAAGAAAATAAAGTTAAAAGTAAAAAGAAAAAAGAAAGCAAAAGCAAAATTACTAGAATAAAAACTAAAAGTATCGTTCCCTTGTTATAGAGTAAAGAAACGCAGCAACAACAATAGATACGCTTATTATAGAATGATTTTTTCGGGCTTTTGCTCTTAATTAATTTTCTTTGTCTTTCTTTTCTTTTTCATTATTTAATAAATAACAATATTAATATGTCAACCTTTGATTTCTTTATCTGAATGTCAACATTAATATATATATATTTTAAACTAAAGTGTTAAACTAAAAGTTTGTTGAGCCCGTGGAATAATAATATACAAGTTAGACTCAAGATATTTTACAAATATTAACTTTTTTCCCCCCCTAATGTTTAGTCTAAATCTAAATGCTTGTTTATTTCGTGATTAAAAAAAAAATATATATATTTTTTAAAAGGAGTTAATCCAAATGCTTGAGTTGTGTTCTTAATATTGATACAGAAATTTGAACCAACTAGAGTGATCCGATCGACCTTGGTGGGATTGGAACTAGTGTGTGCGTGATTACGAGTAACCAGCAATGAATGAATAATGAGTGCAGTTAAAGGTGGAACAAATGGGCTGGGTTAGGCGGGTCAACCCTAACCTAGCCCGCATTAGAGAGGGTTCAACCCGGACCGCCTTATAAGCGGGCCGGGTTGAACCCAACCCGCATGTAACCCCTGGGTGGGCGGGGTTGCTATATGGCAACCCACCAACCCGACAGGTTGCTATTTTGTTTGCATTAGCCAAGCCAACCCGTCGGGTTGGCCCAAAAAAATTAAAAAAAAATAAAAAAAAAATAATTTTTTTCAAGTTTCCTCTATTTTTTTAATTAAACTATTATGATTGAGCTCTTACAAATAATTTTACACAATAATATTAAACTATACTTCTAAATCATAAATATTAAAACGTATAAAACTTCGTAATATTTGACATATTGTTATTATTATTTTTTATGGTACATAAAATATAAAAAAAAAAAAAATACTAAAGTCTTATTCTCAAATTTCCATGTCTCATATAAAATATAATTCATTCTTCTGCTGAAATTTCATCAATTGAATGAATAAATCTAATTTTTCTTATACTACAATTTTATTGTATTAAAATTGAATTAATATTTGAAATGTTAACAAAAAAAAATTAATTTAATTGAATTATTGATATTTGAAAAATTAACTAAAAACAATTACATTTATTCATTTATAAATTGTTAATTATTTATTTGAAAAGTTAAATAAATAAAACAAAATAAAAAAAATAAAAAAATAAGGCTAACCCGGCCCGGCAGGGTTGGCGGGCTGGGCTGGGCCAGCCATTTTCCCAAAAATGGCTGGCCTAACTCGGCCTGCCTTTGTTGGCGGGCGGGTTAGGACCAACCCGCCTAATTAAGTAACCTGCCGCGGGCCGGGTCAGGTCGGGCCGAGCCGGGCGGGTTACTTTTCCACCTCTAAGTGCAGTAAAGTAAATGACAAAGAAATTTTTAAAGCGGCTCGGCAAGATGAACTCTTGAGCCTATGTCCATTGTTTTTTGTATTTGATGTGAGAGCTTACAATATAAATTTTAGGAATATTTTTCAACCCCTTTCTCATTGTTTGAGGGCGTTTATATACAGAGTTTGCATAAAGGAAATAGCAAAAATAAAGGGATTACAATTGAATTGAAATGTAACTCCGATATTCTTGCGATTGGGTGCTGTGCTTGTGCAAAGATTGTTGTCAATATGATCCCTTCCAAGATATCTAGGATCTGAAGTTATCTAGGAATTGGTTGAACAATCGCACGAAGTGTTCGCAACTAGCTTGTGCTGGGTCGAGCTATAACTCGACGAGCTTATGCTAGGTCGGACAATCGGTGAAGTCGAGCTGGTTCCGGATCGGGCTATAACCTCGTTATACTCTAAGCTTGATGGAAAAATCACACGCAACATTTGCCTCCAAGTGTTTGATGCTCGTTTTGAGCTTCGAAGACTATTGCTCGATTTAATATCAAGCTCGACGGCGTCAGTAGGTCATCAAATGTAGGTTCGATCGAGCTTTAAGGGTCGAACTCATGCCCGATCAACGTACTCCACACCTGGATCTTCTTTCTTCTGTGACACCTGATAAACTTGGAATATGAATAGTCAGGACAATTATGTAAATTCCACGTGGTCTTGTTGCATTAAATGCGATAGCCTTTGTTAGTCACGTCTTGTCACGCTTGTGCCACTATAGTTGTCCACGTGGAGAGTTGAGGCGATGTCCGACGACGGTTTTGATCATAACAATCTGACGGTTTGTCACCCCTTGCGGATGGCTAACACGTGGCCGCGTCCAAGGGCTATGATTGCTCGATAAATGGAGGGTCGAGATTCACTATAGATCGATGGCTACGATCGTACCCCGCCCTTTTGTCTTCTATGCAAGCCACTATAAAATCGAGCGAAGTAGTCAGAAACTTACTCAACTTGCAAAAATTTTTTGACGTCTTTTGCTTATTCTGTTGCTGCTTCATCATTGTTATGGTGCTCTTTCCAGCGAGTTCTTCCCATTCTATTGTTCCAAGAAGGCTTATTTCTCTCTCTTTAGTTGCTTTCTTGATTTTCACGGCTAAGGGTGGCTATTATCGTGGCCACATTGAGTCTTCTAAGGCTTTACTTGGGTTTTTTAATGTGTCTTCAGCAGTCTTGGGTTTAAGGAGGGTTTATCATGGTTGCTACTGGAATCCTGGGTAGTCGAGTGCATTCGTTGTCTGGCGCAAGCTATCTCGGGTGCCTGAATTGAAAGCAAAGTGTGGAGAGGTTACCGAATTTTTTGAGCTCTGACACATGTTCGCTTCTATTTCAAGTACCCAGAAGCGAACTTTAATTATATATTCGTCCAGTAGCCACATGATTGATTGCATGTTTGACTCACCTGCAGGCTCGACAGTCCTCGGGGGTATAATCCCCAAGGTTTTTGAGGAGATCATCATGCGGAGCTCGGACCCCGACGCAGTAGGCTCGTCTGATCGCGCCTCTATAGAATTGGTTCAATCCAAGCGGTCTCTAGCTCATAAGCTGCGGAGGGAACTACAATCCTCGATTGATGTTGAGGATTTGAGGCGTATAAGAGAGACTTATGCGCCACAACTTAATTTTATGGTTCTGGGAAACTTTTCCAGGAAGAATCCCCCACCCGGATGGGTGGCGACCTCCGAGACCCTCATGAGATGTGGGGTATCTATTCCCCCTCATCATTTCATTGGCAGTGTTTTGGGACGGTTCAACATCATCCCTTTCCAACTGTCTGTGAACTCATACGTCATAATCATAGGTATGTACATAACATACATGATCAATGAGTGGGGCAATCCATCCATTAAGGAGCTCGTCCATTTGTATAGATTAAAGAAGGGTCAAGACTAGACGTATTACCTTTCCAAGGTGAGGAATGTACGTTTTAATGGTTTGGTCAATGTCCCAAAGAAGGTCCCACATTGGGACTCCCAATTTTTCTTTTATAAGGCCTAGGAGATTGGCCTTTTTGCTTCAAAAGCAAGTAAGACTTCGACCCCTAATGTGTGCAAAGATCGCTTTCAAACCCTATGTTTAAGCTAACTGAGCTTCTCTGCTTGCAGTTAACGTTGAGTAAAACTATCTCCCTGTTGCGAGCTTACAAAGGCTCCAGCACTTTAGCGACCTCTCTGAGAGACAGCATAACGTTAATGAGATCATCTCGCCTCCTCACCTGAGGGCGTACAACTTCTGTGAGGATAACGCCAAATTCTTTACCATTCTCGAGAAAGGTAGGTTATTGCTTGCTCGCGCTTCTTTCTTCTGTGTAGGCAGATCGCTTACTGCTTGTTTCTCTTTTTTTTTTTTTTTGCATAAATGTGGGCCGAGAAATCAAAGGGCCTTTGTAATAACTCTCTCTCGCTAGTATACTTTGGGAAAATATATTATGAAATCACTAAATATGTTATAGAAAACATATATGTACATAAGTATAAGATAGTGGGCCCAAAAATGGCATTACTTTTATATACAAATCTCTACATTAAGTACCATAGTCATAAAAATAAAGTCAAAATACAGTCAGGTAGTGTTGCCTTTCTCCTCCGCTACTTGACGTCTGATCCGACCTCATCTCATCTACTACCTGCAAAAACAGTGACATCAACGGGGTGAGCACTAATTGCTTAGTAAGTAAACCCACAATACTTCTATTCTTTCTCTGTTACTCAGATCCTGGATTTTCTTTCTTACACCAAACTTCTCAATTCTTCTCTGCCCTTTATAAGATTCTAATTTCTCACTTACTGATATGTAAGCACAAATAGGGAAACTAACTCGAGATAATAGAAATGGCATGATGTATATGCACAAATGCATAAGCTTTTTCTATGCATTTCCTTTTCTTTTCTGTTTTCTTTCTTTTTTCTGTGTTTCTTTCTTTTTCTGTTTCTCTTCTTTCTTTTTTGTTTCTCTTCTTTCTTTTCTGTTTCTATTCTTTCTTTTATGTTTCTCTTCTTTTTGTTTCTTTCTTTTCTATTCTTTTGTTTCTTTTCTTTTTCTATTCTATTCTATTCTTTCTTTTCTTTTCTATTCTGTTCTTTCTTTTCTTTTATATTCTTGTTTGCCGATCGGACTCGGTTGAGGCATGGATTCAGAACCCTGGCCGTGTGAGTGGGTACAGTCCTTATCTACATGCACTTCTGACGGACTTTACAAGTTCTTCTTTCTTATTCTAAGGTCGATCACTAAAGGCGGCGTGCATGTGGGCTATTCTTTTTCTCTGTCACTCACGGGTTTCCCATCGCAACAACCTTTTCTTCTCTTATCTTTTTACATTTCTTTAAATAAACTTTCAGATTTGAACTTCTTTAATTATATTCTTTAGAGGATGATTCTACAATTTATTTCTTTTCTTTCTTTCTCTTTATTCTTTAATGTTCTCATACATGTGTATGTGCATGGAAATATGCTCATTCTTTGCTATTCTTTCTAAATGCAAATGTGAGAATGCATTATGGCATATAAAGGTATCATTAGGGAACTAGTATTCTCTACCAACAATATTCCCATACTTGAAATCAATCATAGATTATTAGACTAAAAATAAACTAATAAATTGGAAGCATTCTTGAGGTAGTCATACTGCACATGTCATATTCAAGGAGGCATATCTTGAGTTATACATATCGGATTGATATGATCTTGGTCTCATTTTAAGGCTTAGAGAAAGGGCTACAACTTTTATGTTTAGGTCTCAACCCAGTTTGATATGTAAAATGCTCAAAAATCACTCAGAAGGCCCCGAATTTGACAGGGCAACCATGGTAACATGTTTTCTCTTAGGATTTTCATCAAACAATTCATATGCACATGCAATTACTAAATTCGCTACACTTCCACATCTTTCTCAAGCCACCAAAATAGGAGTAAGAACTCCCCAAAGCCAACCATCAACCTAGCTGAAATTCATCCTCCACCTTTCCACATCCATACTTTCATTTTTCATCCAAAATTCCATCAACTCAACACATACAAATTCATCAATTCTCATCACATATTAATAAATCAATTCTCATTCCATACTAATAAATCAATTCTCTACACATACTAATGAATCAGTTTTCATCACATACTACTAATTCACTTCCCATCATATACTAATAAATTACTTCTCATGGTCATGAAATTCACATATCAAACAACCTCTATTTTCAATCCATAATTTCTCATCATCCAAACACACATACAACATAAAATAAATTTCTCTATACAACTTGTGATTAAATCAAGGATAAAGTTGGATTTACTTACCTTGAATTTAAGCAACTCCAACACTATAATCTCTCTTTGGTAGAATTCTATAAAATCCCTCCCTAGCCGGGTATTTCCTAAGTATCCCTTGGCCATTGAGAACCTAGAAAACGCGCGCCTAGGAAAGAAGTTTATTTTAAAATCCTATTTAAAGAATAAACTTGTAGTTTAAAAACTTTTTTTTTTCTTCCTTTTTTTTTTTTTTAATTTCTAAACTATAATAAGTTCATTGCAAAAGTCAAATAATATAGTTTCCTTTCTTGGAGTAAATTATGAAATCTATAGTAATAATTACTAGAACATACACACTTTTACAAATTTTACTAGCAATTTGATTTCCTTTATTAACACAAACATATTTACTCCATTATAGAACATGGACATATTTGCTGCATTATGAAATATGAACATAATTACTATACTAAATACTAGCAAAAACATTCAATAGTCATCATTAAAACATCCATTCATGCTCATAGAGTCCCTTAGAATCCTCTCCCAGCTTCATGCCTTAATTCTTACCTGCAAAACATTTTAAAACATTTCGTGGGGTGAGTGCTAACCGCTCAGTAAGGGAATATGGTCATTTATAAACTATTAAGGTTCATTATACAAGTATATTACTCAGGACCTTACTTACCTACGGGACATAACCTTCATTCATTGACATTAACAAGTTCATAAAACATGTCATACACTTTTGACTTTACTCATAAACACAAGTCATAACATAACCATACATAATATAACATAGAACATATATGACTTATGCAATATTCATAAACATGGCATGCCTATTTCTTTTGTCTTTGTACTTGATGTTTTCATTAGTCTTTATTATCCGATCAGATTCATTTGAACCATTACCTTGTTCTTGGTCGTCACCTCAAAGGACTCATGGTTTCCACAAAGATTCCATTCCTCTGATCTTGGTTTATATCTCAAGAAACTCATGGAATTCATTCTTTAACATTTCATAAATTCGTTCATAAGTCAACTAAATAAGCTATATGCATTACCATTATGAATGCAAATATATGGGATAACATCTCACACGCTCAATCATATTATTCATTCATTTAACATGTAACTTTGGCCAATTGCACAACTCATCAATCAATTTAGCAAAACTCTATGACAATATTCTCCTATTAAATTCATTAACTTAATTCGTTCAATTTCTCATACAATACAAGGAATTTCAACATTAAGACTATTCAGTGGATTACTAGAATTTATAAAAAAGATGGAAATTTCTAGTAAGGAGGTGGATGCCATATAGTTTGTCACTTTTCAAGCAATGTTTTACTCATCTTCCAATTCGAATTAATTTTTGGCTAAAACATAAAAGTTTTAGGTCTATTTCTTAAGTTTTTAATACTTTAAGAATCAGCTCAATCAGACTTTTATAACTTCAGTTATGACCGATTCAGTGAAGCATGTATAGTATGAGTCTTAAAAAGCCAAATCCAAATTCTATTCATTTTTAACCATGTCACCTTCATTTTCACATTCATAGTATTTTCCATATTATTCTAAGTATAAAAGGCCATAAAAACCTCCCTTTTTACAGACCCAAAAAGTGCCAAAACATCGTCCAACTACAAATCTCTTAATTGGCATAATCATCCTCCATATGCACACATACACCAATCAACACACCCATTTACATAATCCATAACCAAAACATAGCATCACACTTAAATTAACATAAATAAATGTAAGTTTCATCAACCCTAGGTGTTATCAATTGTAGTCATAAGGGAGATTTTTTTCATTACCTTAGTATTCAAAGTAGCTCCAAATGTTCACCCTTTCTACCTTACACACATAACCACTTATGAATTTATCTTTTAACTAAAAAACACAACAAACTAGGGTTTTAAAACTCACCTTGAACCTTCAAATTGAAGCTCTTAAAGTGTGGATGGTGATCTCCTTCAAAATTCAACTTGAAATACTATGAAAATTTGAGAAGAAAATGCTTGGATTAGTGGCTTTTATGGTGGATTTGAGAGATGAAAAAGAAGATGATGCATTTGGGATGTACAAGGCCGATTCCTCTCTCTTAAAACCTTGTAGATATTTATTTCATTACTACTCTATTATGATTGGTCATTAAAAGTTAGATATAAGGGTCATTTGGCATAAATTTTTCATATAAGGGCGTTTTGGTCATTTCAACCACAACATAATGATTAGCACTCATTTAATGCCATTTGACTTCTTTTAGACACTTGGTAATTAAGCAATCCCATTAGATAAATGACTAATTTACCTTTGGTGCACTTTTATGGATACTTAATTCATATGGATGTGTATGAAAAGACCATTATACCCTTGGTTACCGTTTATGTCATTTAACCTTATCAATCAACTTTATGACCATTCTACCCTCATTTCTTTTCAATGACATTACCCCTTACACTTTATAATGGCCACATCTCGAAATGCATGCAAATTGACCATTTTACCATTCCATTCAAAAAAAAAGAAAATTACCTGAAAAGGTAAATTTCACACCTTAGGGCATCGAAATAGTAACGCGGGGTTTATAAATTCCCTTTCCTTTTAAACCCTAAGCATATACAACCATAAGAATTCAAAACTTTAAAATTTAATCTCACTTCTTGGTGCAAGAATCTTACCTTTGGATGCTTAAGATTGAAAATCTATCAAAATCTAGCCAAAATCCTATGAATTTCCTTGGAAATTTAGTGAAGAAATTTGAGAGAATTTGGGGTGAAGGTGGCGTGAACAATGGGTGGAGTGGCTAGGGTTTCAACTCTTGAACTCTTATTACTACATAATAATATATATAGTTTTCCATTTTACCCTTGCACTTGCTAAAAATTTCATCTATGTCTTTTAGTCAATTACAAGAATGCCCTCATTTTTATTATCTTTTCCATGTTATTCTATTTCTTTTCACTCCCCACTCTTTCATCTAAATATGAGTGAAATAACCATTTTACCCCTAATAAAATTTTAAAGAAAATTCTTCACACTTGTTCAAGATAACTCTAACTAGATTCAACTAAGGGTATTAGGACATAAATAAAGCTACGTACCTTGATGTGGGTGTTACAGCCTCAAGAAGAAGGCGACAGCTTCTGTGGCTGCCAAGAAAATGCCTGCTACTTTGGCGACGAAGCAGCCTAGTAATATCGCTGGTGTGAAGTGCAACAGGGATGAACTTGGGGAAGGCCTAAGTGCGAAGAAGCCCATGATTGCCTTGAAGACAGTTGGCGGGAAAGGTGCCCATGAGCCCCCAAAAGGGTCATCAAAGAAAATACCCGAGCTAACTGGAGGCTCGGGGAAATAGAAGGCGCCCAAGCAGTATGATGGCTCGGGCAAGAAAAAGTCTACCGAGCCTCAAGGGGGCTCAGGAAAAGCAAAAAGTAGCCAAGTAATAGGTTGGCTCGAGCAAGGAGATCGCCATGCAAGCTAGCGGCCCAAAGAAGTCTGTGGCCAAGGACTTGGCTACTAGGGGAAGTAAGTCCAGCTCGTCCCAGTAGGGAGGCAAAAAGATGGACGAGACAGCTCGAGCTGCAGTTGATGCTTTGATCGACCAACTCCCTGACCATATTAACGTTGGGGCCACAACAGCCAGGGATTGTGTCACCTCGCAAACATTCGCAGGTGTTAGGGACTCGTCTCCCACCTAAATGTTGGCCTAGGTGTGTAGCTACATGGCAAATGTATTAATAGTTCACCCTTTTTATTCTTTTATGCATGCTATCATTATTTTAGGCTGACTTTTCATCCTTTCTTTCTTTAGGCTGCCATGGCAAGCAGACTTCTCTACAATGAGTGCTATCCCACGTTGGAGGGCAATCATCGGGGATGGCAACTGGTGAAGATAGTGAAGGAGAATGCCCTGGCCAGGGCCCAAGTTACGGAGAAAGAGAAGGAAGCAAAGCAGGCCAAGCTGGAGCAACTTAGGGAGGAGATGGCGACCTTTGGGGTCAAGGAAAGGGAGTTCCTTGATAAGATCAAGGTGAGTGAGGCTGCGCGAGCTAAGGTTGAAGCCAAAGCAACTAAGGTTGGGAAGAGTTTGGCACAATAGCGGGGTGCCAATAGCAAGCTGAATTCCAAGCTCTCCTAGGCTAAAAAACTACTTCGGAGGGGGAGGCAAAGTTCAAGCAGGCCTCGCTCGACCTTGCCTAGGAAGTGGAAGGTCGACAAAAAGCCGAAGTTGAGGTCGAGCAACTTAGGCTTCAAATCGAGGAACTGAATGAGGCCATCACCACTCGAGCCTGAGAGACGTCGGTCTTCCTAGTGCAAAAGTTGTGGGAAGCTCAGGCCTCAATTGACTTCTCCTTTCCTCCATGAGGTTATCAAAGAAAGGTCGATAGGATGAAGACCAAAGCTTAGGGAATGCTTATGTATACTCGGATTATTTCAAGGCTGATGGTGAGGGCCAAGAAGAGGTTAAGGAAGGCGAGGAGAAGACTAGCCTCAAGCAAGAAGTTGAGGATCCAGCTCCTTTGGCTACACTTCCCCCTAACGTTGCCAACCTTCCGCTAGGCAAGGCTCCCAACCTTGAAGAGGGCACTGCCATTCCTTCTGTTGAGGAACCGTCTATCCCAATCGATGACAAGGTCTTTGGTCTGGCAAAAAATGATGTCCCTACTCATCCACCTGCCTGAAAGAATATTATATCTCTTTTTTTTTTTTTTTTTTTTTTAAGTTTGTAATCGAAGTCCACAATTAATAGAAGATATTTTGGTATATCCCCATTGAGCGATTTTTTTTTTTTACATTCCTGTAGAGTCATTTCAATCTTCCTAATTAGACTTGTCATAAATAATCTGAATATATTCGTAGCTCGCTTCTTGAGGAGCTTTTTAAATATATGCAAGGAAATCTTATGCGATAACTTCGACTTTAGATTTGTTGTCCGTCTCGAGTTTTGGTCGCCGGCTTAGGGCTGACTTCCTTCGATGTGTTTTTCTTGAATTTTTCCAAGTATAACTTCGTCGATTTGGGATCTTTCACCCATATAGAGTTGGATTATAGCGTGACTTATTGACATAAGCTGTCTTTTTCCAGACTCTTGACTCCGAGTTTTTTTTTAAGATGCTACCATGTAGGTCGTGATTTTTGAAGCAATGAATGATAAGCGCTAAACAAGTAAATAAAAATGGTGAACAAAGTAAGATTATGAATAATACCTTTTTTTATTGATAAAACATTTTCGCTGCAAATAGCCTTACAATGAATGATTAAATAAAATATGAGTGAAACCCAAGCTGCTCATTGGTAAGACCTTTGCAAATGCTCGACGTTCCAGGTTTTCGATATTGCTTTACCGTTGAGGTGTTCTAGGCAGAAAGTTCCTTGTGCGAGCTTTTTGCAGATCCTGAATGAACCTTCCCATTTTGGCTCAAGTGCCCTTAACTTCAGGTTTTGAGTACCTTGGATGACCTTTATGAGAACTAGATCATCCACTTCAAAGTCTCTGTTTTTTAATTTGCTGTTGAAGTATCGTCTCGCTTTCTACTGATACGAGGTGAGCCTTAACTAAGACTTGGTCAGATGCTCTTCGATTATGTCTAGCCTTAAGCAGAGAAGGTCTTCGTTTATTTCTTTGTTGAAAACTTCCCTTCGGAATGAATCGATCCCCACTTCAACCAAGGCCATTGCTTCACACCCGTATGATAGAGAGAACGGGTTTCTCTTATCGAGCTTCTGACTATTTTTCTGTAAGACCACAAAGTTTTGGGCAATTCTTCGGCCCATCTTCCCTTCAAGGCGTCGAGCTTCTTCTTAATGGTATGCTTGATGACTTTATTTATAGCCTCTACTTGACCGTTGGCTTGAGGCCGATAAATAGCGGCGAAACACTTTTTAATACCAAGCTGGTTACAGAAAGATTTGAAGTCCTCATTGTCAAACTATTTCCCATTGTCAATTATTATAGTGTGGGGGATTTTGAACCTACAAATGATGTTTTTGTAGACGAAATCCTTTAGCTTGTTCGACGTGATGGTGGCTAAAGGCTTGGCTTCTGCCCACTTGGTGAAGTAGTCTACGGCAACCATTGCGAACTTAATGCCCCCTTTTTCCTTGAGGCAAAGGGCCGATCAAGTCTATGCCCCAGATTGCGAATGGCCAGGGGCTTGTCAACATGGTTAATTCTTGAGGTGGAGCTCGTAGAGCATCTGTAAACCTCTGGCATTTGTCGCATTTGCACACATAGTCTGTTGCATCGTTGAAAATTGTTAGCTAGCAATAATCTTGACGAAGCACTTTGTATGTTAGAGATTTGCCTCCTACGTGGTTCTTGCAAATGCCCTCATGGATCTCTCTCAGAACATAGTCCGCATCCTCATGGTCAATACGTCGCAAGAGCGATACATTGAACCCGCGCTTATACAGCTTGAGTTGACTTTGCGCGGAGTGTTCTGGCTTCATTTCTTCCTTCGAGTAATATATCATCCCTTAGGTATGCAATGATTGCATCCATCCAACTGTATCTCCGACTCGTCGCGAAGACTGGTTCTTGTGGAATGGAGATGTTTGGTCTTGGGAGGAACTTAACTAGTATGGAATCAACTTTCTCTTGGTTCATTACATAGGCCAGGCAGGCTACAGCATCAACAACCGAGTTCTTCTCCCTTGGGATCTGAAGAACTGTTCAATCTCAGATTTCAATCTCATATTTCGCCAGTTGGAGGTAGGATGTCATTCTATCTTCATTCGCCTGGTATTACCTAGTAATCTGGTGGACTATGAGATAGGAATCACTATAAATTTTGATGGACTCTGCCCCTATTTCCTTAGTGAGGTAGATCCCTATGAGCAACGCCTCGTACTCAGCCTTACTGCGGCTCTAATCAGGTTTCCTTTGGGACTTTTGAGCAAGAGCCTCGCTCATGCCCCTTATTGTTTGAGGAGCCATCCACATACAGAGTCTACCATCATAGGTCATCGAGCTTTGGCTTCTACTGCTTGATTTCTCATGAGGTATTTGCCCCTGGCGGGCTTAGTTCTCCTTTTGGCTGATAGGAGAATTTTGATATGAAATCCGCCAAAGCCTAACCCTTGATTGCCATTCTCGGGATGTACTTGATATTATGCTAACTCATTTCTATTGTCCACTAGATCAATATGCTCTATGCCTCAAGCTTTTGCATTATTTTCTTCAACGGAAAGTTTGTCAGCACGTGAATGGAGTGCACCTAGAAATAAGGCCATAGCTTCCTGACAGCAATGACAAGGGCATAGGTGAGCTTCTCCATTTCAAGGTATCTCGTCTTAGCGTCGAGCAGCCTCTTGCTCACATAGTATACCGACCACTGCACTCCCCCTTCTTCGCGTACCAATGCCGCACTGATAGCGGACTTTGATACCAACAAATACAATAGCAGTGGGCCGCCCTAGACGAGCTTTGATAACAAAGGAGGTTGTCTCGGATGTTTCTTTAGCTCTTGGAAGGCTCTCTCTCACTCCTCTATCAACTTGAAACCCTTCTTCCCCTTCAAGGTCTCAAAGAATGGTAAACATTTGTCTATGGCTTAGGAAAAAAACCTGCTGAGTGCGGCCACATGCTCGTCAAGCTCTGTACCCCCCTTATGTTGGTCAAGCCTTTTATGTCTAGTAGAGCTTGAATCTTCTCTGGATTGGCTTTAACACCCCGTTGATTTACAAAGAACTCCAAGAATTTTCTCGAGCTTACTCCAAAAGCACATTTCAAGGGATTGAGCTTCATTCTGCATTTTTTGAGGACGTCAAACATTTTCCCCAGATGCTCAATGTGGTTTTTAGCGACCTTTGATTTGATGAGCATGTCATCAATGTACACCTCCATAGTTTTGACAATTGGGTCGACAAACATCTTGTTCACCAAATGGTAGGTCGCCCCAGCATTCTTCAAGCCAAACGACATAAACCTGTAACAGTAAATCCCACGGTCAGTAATAAAAGAGGTATACTTTTCATCGAGCTGATACATTAAGATTTGGTTATATCCCAAGTATGCATCCATGAAGCTAAGTAATGCGTTTCCAACTATCGCATCTACTAGTTGGTCGACCCGTGGTAGCAGAAAGCTATCTTTGGGACATACTTTATTCAAGTTTGTGAAGTCGACACAAGTTCGCCACTTGTTGTTCGACTTCTTAACCAGGACTGGGTTGGCGAGCCAATTTGAGTACTTTATTTCTCTAATGAAGTTGATGTTCAGGAGTTTGTCAACTTCATCTTTGAGCGTTTTAAAGCGCTCTGCATCCATAGACCTTCTTTTCTATCTTATTGGCCTAGCTTTTGGGTCGATGTTCAACCTATGACACATTACCTCGGGGCTGATCCCCACCATATCCCCATGCACCCATGCAAACACGTCGAGGTTTTTCTTCGGAAACCCCACCAGATTATCGACCATTTCTTTGCTTAGGCTATTGCCGATCTTCAGTACGCGAGTTGGATCTTCCTCGCTAACACATATTTCTAGTAGCTCTTCCGTCGGCCTTATTACTAGCTCTTCTTTATGAATGCAAGGATTTATGTTATCCTCAAGAGGTCTGCGGTGTGGCTTAGATTCTATAATAACCATTGTCCTTGGGAGTGGCCATTTTAGTGCAACATTTATGGCTCGGTTGTAACATTCCTGAGATTCTTTCCTGTAGCTTTTGATCGTCGTGACTCCCTCGGGAGTTAGGAACCTTATTGCTTGGTAGTGAACTATTGTGTCTACGCTCAAATCATCCAAGATCGGCCTTTTGAGGATGACGTTATATGTGGTTGGGCAATCTACCATTAAGAATTCAATCATTACTGTCCTGATTTTCGGTTCTACCCTCCAAGTCACGGGAAGGTCGATCGTTCCCTTGGGGATTAGGCTGTTCCCGATGAATCCATAGAGTGGCGAAGGACGCGCCCTCAAGTCCCTCTCTGTGAACCTCATCTCTCGGAAGGCTCCCAAGAAGATGATGTTCGCTGCACTTCCATTATTGACCATCACCCTTAGTATTCTAGCATTACCGATCCTGGCTGCGATTACGATTGCATCGTGATTATGGGAAGGGGATTCTTCACATTCTTCAACAGTGAATCCTACCACCTCGCTCTTATGTCTGGGCCACTTTGGTGGCTTCTGTTCATAGCTCATAACCCGGGGTACCGAATTTGTTCTAGCCTCGCGAGCATATTACTCACGGGTGTGCCTTGAGCTTTCCGCTATGTCGAGGGCCTTGTAAATCATACCCACCAGGATATCATTGTTGGCGTTGGCTAGGGCTTGCTAGACCTGGTTATTTTGCTCGCCAATATTTTCGCGAGCTGATGCCTCCTTAACAAATTCCTTTAGATGGCCCCTCCGTATCAGGTCTTCGATGACATCCTTCAAAGCTCGACACTCGTTGGTGTTGTGCCCAATGTCTCGGTGGTATTGGCAATATTTTTGTTGATCTCTTTTGCCCAAAGCCCCCCCCCCCCCCCGGTTCTTTCTGGAGCGGATAGTCTCTTGGCCTCACGGGAGACTTCATAGATGTGAGCTATGTCTTGCATGAGGGAGTATATTCTGAGTACCGCAGGAAGGGCTGCCTATCTCCGCGGTTATCTATTTTTGTCTTTTTTAGGACCTGTTCTAATCCCTATCATTGCGGTCTTGGCCGCTCCGCTTATCTGATGGGCAATCTTGTCATTTGTTCGGGGCTTTTCGTGGCGAGCTTCTAGCTAGGGCTATTATCAAGCTTTCTACTCGTTGGTGCTTTGCAGCCATCTGATAAAACTTCGCCAGACTCACATGATCTTCACTTTGGAGCTCTTTCCACAACTACGTGTTTGGCCTGATTCCTGTAATTAATAAAGTCTGGATTGACTTTTCAGGTGCATCCCCGACCTTTGCTTGCTCGTTTTGGAACCTCGTTAAATATGAGGTCAATGTTTCGCTCTCTCCTAACGAATATTGCTTAAGTAACTGAGCAACATTGCGAACTGTCTCCTCGCTTGAAATTGCTACAAGTACAGCGAGGAGAATTGTTGCTAAAAACTAATGGAGTTCACCTTGAGTCTTTTATACCACCTCTTGGCATCCCTTACTAATGTGACTGCAAAGCAGCGACACTTCGCCAAGTCACAAACCTGTTGCAGCTCCATCAGGTCATTGAAATTATCGAGGTGGTCCCTAAGGTTTACTTTCCCGTCAAACTTACTCTCCGGTGCCTTGAATACTTGTGGAAGTGGGGCCTGACGAACCTCCTCTGTGAAAGGGGAACTCAATATTTCTTCCATCGCACTGTTTTGGCGGGCTCTTAGATCGTCGAGCATTTTTTGCACACGATCTAAGTCTTCATTGTGATCGCTCTGGCTAGCTCTGTTCAACCTTACCTCGAGCAAGTGAGTTCGCAAATCTGTTGCTTGTGAACCCCCTCAATTACGCTCATTCTTGCGTGAAGTTTGAGTCATGATGGCTTGGTTGATAAGTGCTAACATGCTCTTCAGTGTGTTGCTCACGACATCGATTATAACTGGAATGTCGGTCATTGCCAGATTGACGCACATTACTTGTCTCGCAAGCTTGTCTTGGGCGTGGGTTAAGATCGGCATGCTGATGTTGGGGATACCATCGAGCAGGTCGAGCGTCCTGTGGGCGACCATTACCTTCGCTTTCACCCATTGGTTGTTTCCCTAGCCATCTCCTAGGATTAGTTTGCCCACGAGACTCATGCTCGTGAGCGGAGTGCACTCTGTGACGTTGGGGTTGTTGGTCACCCCTTGGCACCGATGAGCCGGACTGGTCTCCAACTAAATTCTGACTCATCAGGGTGGTATCAGTGAAGCGTAGCTGGTCAAGATTTTGGGTGGTTGGTTGTTGATTTCTCAATTCAGCCATGTTTTGTTGCACCGCTTGTGCAACAATGGTTCTGATCATCTCCACCAATTGGCCATTTTCGAGGTTTGACATCCCTACCCTTTGGTTATTTGTGACATGTTGAGTTGGCGGCATTGGTGACCGACGCCCAGCGGCGTCCTGTTGCACCTCTTGATTGGTGGTCTCTACATTGTCGTGGTTTCTGGTGGTGGTTTTCGATCTTGTACACACCATCATGGCCCTGAATTGGTTAAATCACTATGGCTGTTTGCCAAAATTTCTGAGGGCGAAGGCTCTTTTTCTAGCGCCAAAATGTTGATACAGAAATCTGCACTAACTAGAGTGATCCGATCAACCTTGGCGGGATCGGAACTGGTGTGTGCGTGATTACGAGTAACCAACAATGAATGAATAATGAGTGCAGTAAAGTCAATGGCAAAAAGATTTTTAAAGTGGTTCGGCGAGATGAACTCTTGAGCCTACGTCCATTGTTTTTTGTATTTGCTATGAGAGCTTACAATAGAAATTCTAGGAATATTTTCCAACCCCTTTCTCATTGTTTGAGGGGGTTCATATACAAAGCTTGTACAAAGGAAAGAGCGGAAATAAATGGATTATAATTGAATTGAAATGCAACTTCGATATTTTTGCGATTGGGCGCTGTGATTGCACAACGATTGTTGTCAATCTGATCCCTTCCAAGATATCTTGGATCTGAAGTTATCTAGGAATTGATTGAACAATCGCACGAAGTGTTCGCGACTAGCCTGTGTTGGGTCGAGTTTATGCTGAGTCGGATAATCGGTGAAGTCGAGCTGGTTTCGGATCGGGCTATAATCACGTGATATTCTGAGCTTGATGGAAAAATAACACACAACACTTAATATTTTAAAAATTTTAAAAATACGTTTGATACAATATTCAAAAAAAAAAAAATTCAACTATAAAAATATATAAAAACATGTTTGATATACAGTCTTGAAATAATGAAAAACTTATTGTTATTTTATTTGTTCTTACCAAATATTTTAGAGTTAATTTTTTGTATTTTCTTTTCCCTTTTTGTTTCCCATCGAAAACGAAATTATCAGCTCCCAAATCAATAACGTATAGAAGCAGATTAATTCTCCCATTTCTCCTGATTCTCTCCCTCTTCTCTGGTAACTTATTTTCTCTCCCCAATCGTTTCTCTCCGAAGTCTATTCTCTCACGAATCGTCTCTCTCCGAAACAAGGATTTCTGCAATCCTGTTGTTGGACTTTAATTTATATAATTAATTTTCACTCACACTTTAGGCGATCATATTAAATTTCAATCCATTTCTTGTTTGAGTTCAATTAGCTGAATCGTGTCGAAAATCACTTCTCTGAATTGTCGATTACAAGAAAGGTTTGTTACTTAATACCATTCTCCGCATTTTTTTTTTTTAATTATCGTGACGTTGTTTTCCTTTTGCTTTCTAAATTTGTTAATATGATTTTGGTTATTGTGTGTTGTGGCTGCTTTCACTTTGCTCAATATTCAATGTTTGCTACTTTAATTGGTATATGGTTAATGTAGGAATTCAGCATTGTTTATTCAGTCGTTACTAGTTTCTTTGTGTGAAGATGTGATTTATGTGTTTGTTTTCAGGGAGGTCTGTTTCCCGGGAAAATATTCCGTGACCTAGAAATTAATTTTGTGTGATGTGATAAATCAAAATTTGATTTAGGTTACTTTAATTATTTTTCATAAGAACACAGCATTAAGATATTTTTCTTGGTTGATTTTGTTAGAGTGTGATGAAATATTGGTAATTCAATTTCCGATCCATTGACATGTTAAGGAGTAAACATTCAATTTAAATTTGTTTGATTTTGATTTTCCTCACAAATTTTGGTTGTGCTATAAATTGCTGTGTTAATCTTTGCAGGCACTTTGAGCAGAATCTGATTCTTTTAAGCTTCAATTTAACAAATGGTATGAGGATCTTTCTAATTTTTAATTTTCTTAAACATTTTCTATGTGTTGTTGGGACTATTCATCATTGGGTATTATTCTCTTGTGATGATAAAGCATTAAAATAGGATGTTATATATTAAACACATAAGTTATTAATCACAATTTGAACTTAAGCTTGCTAAATGGGTTCAATGGCCTTCAGGGTTTTGGAAAACTAGGAATTTGAATAATTTTTGCTTGGTGCCTTAGTTCTAGGGTTTATGTAAGTGAACAATGTCTTTTCAGAAGTTAGAGATGGTGTTGTTTTATAGGTTTATCACTCAAGTTTTGTCGATGAGGAAGGAGTTACTAAGGCTTGTGGATGTCCTTTACTTCCTTTGAAAAGCCATATAAAGGGTCCTGCTCCAGCTTCCGATCAAGGTTATATTTTTATCTTATTTTCTAATATTTATTCTTTTGGTTTTGTTTGTGGATATTGACACGTGTTTTGTGCAGATAGAACTGATATTGTTGATGAAGCTATCACATTCTTTCGGGCAAATGTCTTCTTTAGAAACTTTGATATTAAGAGCTCAGCTGATAAGCTTCTTATATATTTGACATTCTACATAAATGTGGCTTTGAAGAGGCTTGAGGGCTGCAGAACCTTGGCTGAGGGAACCAAAGCCATCATTAACTTGGGCTTGGAAAAGGTTCCTGTGCCTGGTGAGCCTAATTTTCCTTTTCCAGGCCTTTTTCCTCTTCCTCAATCAAAACAGGAAGCAGGTAAAGCTCATTCATGTCTATCTATGTGTTTAGTGTTACGTGTATGTCATAGAGCTTATTGCATTGCTGAAGAATTTGTATAGGTTTTTTCAAGTTGCATCATTTGTTTCATTTTTAATTAGTCATCTTATTCGCTGTACTTCATGATTATATTGTTGCCTTTTAGAATTTTACTTAAGATGTTTTTACCCTTATTTGTTATACTAATTTCCTTTAATTTTGTAAAATAATCCATGCTATATCTCTTCCTACATTTGCCTTGTAAATTTCTTAGTTTCAATAATAATTTCACCCTTAAATGATTATGATCTGTCTGTTATCTCAAATTATTGTCATCCATGTAGTGGCTTAAAACAACCCTCCCTGTTGTGTTTTTCAGCTTGTTTCTCTGAATTGAAGAGTATATGTGAAAGAAGGATAATCATGAGCATAATCAAGCTGGTTTTCCTTGTTGTGTCTTCAGTGTATTTCATTATTTCTAATTTTCTGGAAGCAATAAAACCATACTTACAATTTTTTTATACAACTCTGACGTGGCAGCTCGCAATTAGGTAGACGGGACCCACTGTGAACTGACCTATCGTGAGTTGCCACATCAGGGTTGTATGAAAAGGTTATATGAAAAAGTTGTAAGTGTCGTACTGCTCTTCTGGAAGATACTTTGCTGAGACTGTAATGCTTGCCTTACAGTCATGATCAATATCCAATTATGTGTAGTCACTTAGTGAATCTTCCCCTTGAATGATCGATTTTATTTTTGGCATGACCTATTGCATCATCATATGGCATTACAGTTTGAAGTTCTTAATAAAAGTTGTTCAAGTTTATAACATTGGAAAATAGTTTCTTTTCTACTAGGCGTTTAGGTATAAAAAAAACCAACATTTTATTTATCTGTATGCATTAATCTCAATCTAGAATTACTTATTTCACAATCATATTATTGTATGGTATGTTGGCATTTCTGTAAACTGTCAAATGTTCTGTTTCAGTCTAATGCACAATCCCTGGCACAATGGGATATGATTGGCTGCTTTGAGTGTACTTAGACATTGATCTGTTGATTTGTTTTTAAATTTTGGAGTCTAAAATGCAGAGCTATTTAGGAATTATCTGAAGCAGATAAGAGAGGAAACCAGTGGGAGACTGTTGAGTGTTACATATAGACCCAATGGCACTCCAAATAAATGGTGGTTGGCATTTGCCAAGAGGAAATTCATGAACATCATTGTTCCTTGAATATATTGCTGTATATCCAATCAACTGGTATCTGCCTGACGAATTCTTCTTATGGTAAGCTGTAAAAATTCTGTTGCAGATCATTTGTAATGATAAGCTGTGAATTTTTTTTTTGTTTTGAACTGTCTCTTGATCCCCAGTGTTGAAATCTTTTTCATTGAAGAGTCTATCTTGTATTGGTAGTTAAACTTGAGAAACAAATGTTTAACATATTTATTGCCAACTTCATTATATCTTTTCTATGGAAATATTTGTTCACTTTTTCTTCATTTCTCTTTGAGGGGAAAGACAAGGGAGGAAGAAAGGATAGGGATAAAAAAAGTTGCATAGGTTGCATTGTGGATAATTTGGTTTTGAATGAAGGCAGTTCGCAATCAAGTTGAGGGGTTACATTTCATTTTTTTGACATAAGAGATAAGCCATGTATTATTTCTACTTAATCCATTGCCATATCAATTTCTGATGTCCTTTTCGGTTGAGTATTAAGATTATCAGCAGTTTAGGGTTTGATATGATTTTCATGTTATGTAGATAAGAGATACACATGTTCCTTGATGTTCATATGGACTGTCATGCACTGCTAAAGGTTTGAAGCTGATAATAGGTTTGGAGGATGTCTCTCTAGAATTATATGATCTGGGTTTAGCCTTTGATGTTGAAAAACTCTGGTTCTTTGTTTATATGAATTCAACTAAACTTTGGCCTTGTTGAAATTCTGAAATCGATACAACTGATTATGCCTTGACCGTATGCCATTCTATGTTGGCGTCTGATAATATGATGCACTGAATATGAGCTGTATTTTCTAAGGACCTGAATAATTTTTGTAGAAAGAAGGCACACCGTTGATAATTAAACGAAAAAAGAAAACAACTCTTATTTACCCATTATTCATAATTATCATGTATTTTATTTGCACGGTCTTATGAAGTGCGGGTGAACGTAGACCTAATTGTCATGCTGTAATTTTGTTGGTGTTTAGTAAAAGCAGTCTGTAAATTTCTTGACTTTAGAGAGATTCTAGTGCTCTGGATATGAAGAAGTTTAGATAGTATTGGTTGGTAACAGGGGTGNTTGTAAACGATCCTGTTATTTTATTTTTCGTTTCCGCTGCGTATACGGGACCGTTTACTAACAGTGTCACCAAGTCGCAATGCCATAGGTATTCTATCCGTTGCGTGACCGGTGTTCGCTAGTCCCTCGGAGCCCTTTGGTCCACTGCTCGCCATTTGTTTCCCCTTACTCTTATGTGCTGCAGTGTGCGCGATATGGGCCTTTGCCTTTTTAAGCGCTTTCACATGACTTGAAAGTGTCTTTGGCGACAATACCACTTCGTTAGACTCTGACAGTATGACCCGGTCCAAACGGTCTAGCCTCTGGCTAACCGTTTGGAGAGTATTGTTGAACCTCTCCAGGTAATTCATCAAGGCCTTGTCGAGTTGTGAGCTTGAAAGAATATCCGCCATGATACTCTGCTGGACTGGCGGTACTTCAGGAGAAGTGTCATTCTCTACCTAGGGGATTTCCTCATTATCGAGATTGATTCGCTCAGTTTCGAAACTGCGAGCCATTTGTTGGTGGACAGGATCAGTCAGAGGTTTCTGATGAAGAGCGGATACTAAATCAGGCCCTCCTTCTACCGCCAAACTGTTGATGCTTGATTTTGACACCAATTATTCATGCGTGTGAAGTGCTATGCGGACTTAGATATCACACGTGGTATGGAAGCATAAAAAGAGATATTGAACGGGTAGCACTTTTTAAAGTGGTTCGAATGCTCTAAGGTGATTCATACATCCACTGTAATTATATTAATGGGTGATTACAATCAGGTCGCACTCGCCGAGTTGGATTACAATGGAGAAAATAAATGTAGAGAGGGAGAATGGGTATATGTTTTGAGCGGCGGATGAACCAATCCCGTAAAATAGAGGAGAGCCCTCTATTTATAGTTGGAGGATTCAAGCTGATAATCATGATTCTACGTGCGGGCAGGTGTGGTATAATTCCTAACCTACTTCCCATTGGTTGTCTGCACGAGAGATATCCTTAAATAGCGTAGGGCTTCATCAGGTGGATAATTCCTAGCCACTCATAAGCCTGACGTTCACCTACCTCACTGATGATGGCCTTACCCCTTTCGTCCTTACGGGACGTGGCTGCATCCAGATGGCAAAAAACCTTCCTGAATTCTGATTGGTCTTTGTTGATTTAAGCTCACATTAGCCCTAGTTTTTTGGGCATAACAAATGTAAAGACCTAAAATTGAGTTTGGGAATAATTATGTGGGGAAAATAGCACAAGTTTAAGACAAAGAATTTTTGGCTCTTTAAAAAAGAAAATTGAATTAAGGGTTGTTGATGCCCAATTTTGTCAAGGCAGCTTGCAGAGGCCAAAGCGATTCCAAGGCTATCTCACACTCCGAAAAAAGGTACATTGGGCCCCATGTCAAGGTATGTTCTCTTAACCCTTTTTGAGAGACTGACAACACCAAGCAGTTTAATGGTGCATTTTGGTGGGTTATCATGTGGTAGGACCAATGTTTTAAAACCTAACCCGGGGCATAACCTGGCAAAGTTTCCGGGTCCCAGGTTGACCCGTTGACAAAAAAATTTAAAATTCAGCAAATACACCCCTAAAAATTACATGTAAGTCCCTATATGTTTGAACTTTATCAAACACACCCTAAATGCAAATCGACCGGCGACTGATTGGCAGCGGTGACACCCCAGATGCAAGCCAATCGTCCTTTGAGCCAATTTCCATTAAAATCTACCTAAGATCTGGCTGAAATAGGTTCGATTTCGGCCAGATCTCACCAACGCTGGCATGGGTATTCCAGGCCAGATCTCATCCACGCCGGCGTCGACAACCCTCCCCATCACCCAAGAATCACCCCTCCTCCTCCCGACCAAAACCCACCTCACCCTACCTCCGTTAGCCTCTCCAATCGTCAGCGAAATCCCGTCGTTGCCGCTGCCAGATTTGTTCGAGTTCCAGTCTATTTACTCACCGGAAATCAACGATGTCACCACCATTACATTCAACGGCGCTTTATCTTCAAAAGCCCTAAGATTCCGGCCGTCAATTGTTTGCCGATCATCCACCCAAATCCTAGGGTTTTAGGTAAATAAGAAAAGTATAAACCTGGCCTGTTGAAGCTTTCGGGTCCTAGTTGAACAGGCCGGGCCGGGTTTTAAAACAATGGGTAGGACAGAGGGTCCAATTAGGCTTACTAAGGCCGAGGTACTTTTTTGAATTAGGGCCACTTGGGGATTCTAATGTGGTACTTTAATCTTAATAAGCTACAAAAATGATAACAAGGCACAAGTATAACTTATTTTCAAAATGACTTTCTAAATTATAAAAACTTCCTAAATTAGCATTATGTGTAATTATAAATGAAATTACAAGTTTTTCCACATTTTTTACAAAAAAGAAAAAAAAAATTCCAAGATTACGAAAAATATCCCCGTTTTAACAACTTGTTAACTTTTAAGTGCAAAATCGTGTTTACTGATTTTATATTTTCTAAAATCTTATAAAAATAGTAAAAAGCTCAATTTTTAAATTTCCTAATTTTTGGAGGGATATTTTATTTTATAAAAATGTTTCTTTATTAAAAGTTTACTACTTCAACCTTCCAAGCCCTTTTTATTTTTTATATAATCAAAATTCTTTATCTTTTAGGATTATTATCCTAATTGTTTTATTATTCTTTAAATACCTTCCTAACGAACCTAGTTTTTTATTAAGAGTTGCATCCATGCTCGGGTTATGATTTATCAAATAGTTTGATTGCTATCGTCATTATGCATTGTCTCCATAAGTTTTATCTCTATCAATGGGGGATTTTATTAAAAGACCATTTTAACAAAAAATTTAATTAAAAGGCTATAGAGTTTGTAAATTTTAACTAAATGGCCTTGTTTTTTATTAAGCTTAATTAAACATGATTAGGAGGTTAATTAGGATTAATGAATAATTGTGTAATCTTTTGAAAATTATAATAAGTCTCCAAAGAGTCGAAAATCTTGCAAACAAACCCAAACACCTTCTTCTTCTTCCTCCCGCCACATTAACGCATTCCTCCGCCATTAACATCTTCTCCAACACATATCCTCCTCCTCCTCCAGCTACTGCTGAAATTTCGTCCAGGTATGTGTATCTCCCTTTTCGATTTACAAAAATTTAATGATGGATTGGGTTTGGGTTATGATTTTGATTTAGTTGTTTAGGTTGTTGGGTTATGTTTGATGTAATGAAGTTGAGAGGAGTGGAATTTGTTGAAAATTTTCTTGCATTGTGGGTAGCTGGGGGTGGTAGCACCGATTGTAGGTGGAGATGACTGAAAACGTGTTCTGGATATGATGGATCACTTAAGCGATCTGTACGTCTAGTAATGCAGTAGATAGATTGTTTAAATGATCAGGTATTTGGCATAAGATTGCTTAAGCGATTTGCTAAAAGCCTGTGTATAGCAGCAGATCGCTTAAGCAATCAATAAATTGCAATGGATTGCTTAAGCAATCATGCCTATTTACACTGGATCGCTTAAGCGATCCATTATATCGCTTAAGCGATCATGCTTATTTACACTGGATCGCTTAAGCGATACAACAGATCTGTCAAGCGACTATGCATATGCTTTTTAAAATATTCCAACCCTTAGTACATCAGTTAAGAATATTTTTTTTCTTCCATTATAGGTAGTTGGCTATTATTAGACATGGGACAAGTTGTTTTGGGTGTTGAATATTTTGGTGAGTGGGTTAAGGAAGAAAGTAGGTGAAAGTGGATTGGGAAGAGCAAAGAAGTTATACCAATTGCTGTGATCACAGACGTTAGTTTTGATGAGTTGATTGACGCAATAATTAGAAGAGGTGATTTGAGTTGCTCACGCAGTGATATAGTTGTGAAGTATGTTTTAAGCAGAGTTCCTGAACATTATAAGGTACCTCCTACTATATTAAAGTCGGATGAAAGTGTGAAGTTATATATGATTGATGTGGCCGATAATGGTTCGAGGCCGATTTTAAGGATTTCTTTTGTAGGAAAACCGTTGGAAGTTGGTTCAAAGGAAGGGGATACCGAGGAATTTGTCAGAGATTTGCCTGGTTTTAATTTGAACTACGAGGGCATTGATTTGTTAGTGGAAAAATCAAGAGTAGACGATGAATTGGGTGGTGAGGAGGACATTGTAGAAGAGGTTGGTCATGGGCGGCAAAATGAAAATGTTGAGGAGGAGGACCTTGTACATGTTCCCGCAGATGTAGGGATTCCTTTAAATAAAAATTATGCAAAAGGTGTAGTTTGTGAGGAAGAGAACACTATGGTCGTTTATGCAAGTTCAGAGGGGGCAATTGCAGGTAATAGTGAATCAGCTCATGTTTTTACGGATGGATCGGAGTTACGCATAGGGTATTTATTTGACAACAAAGAGGAAGTGGTAAGGAAGCTAAAACTTGTTACGGTGAGAGGTAATTTTGAGTTCATCACCAAAAAGTCAAATTCAATATTTGTGATGGTTGCATGTTGTGACTGAAAGTGCAAGTGGCGGGTTTATTGTAGAAGGTTGGCGGAGTCCAAAAAATTTATTATTAGCACATATACCCATGAGCACACATGTGGTTTTAGACATATTTCAGGTGAGCATCGAAAAGCCTCCGCTGATGTTATTGGACAATTTGTCAAAAGTCAATTCGTTGAAGGGAAAGGTTCATCTCCTAAAGAGATTCAGAGACTTGTGCGCACAGAGTTGGGATGTGTTGTTAGTTACTGGAAATGCTAGAAAGGGAGACAACGTGCACAAGATTTTATGAGGGGTATGCCAGAGCACAGGTACGCAGTATTAGAAGCGTACCGTTATATGCTTGAGTTGACGAACGAAGGTAGCAAGACGGCTTTGAAGTGGGACAGGAATATGATGTTTAAATATTTTTTTGTTGCTTACGGTTCTGCTATAAGGGGTTTTGTAAACATGAGAAAGGTGTTGGCTGTTGACTGCTGCTTTTTGACGGGAAAGTATAGAGGTACATTGCTGGTGGCCATTGCAAAGGACAGCGAGAACATAAAACAAAAGTTTAAGTGTGATGGCCTCCTTCAGACATACTACATGGCAGCAAAAGCTTATCGGGTTGATGAGTTCGAGGAGCACTTCCAACAAATCTGAATCAGGGATGATAGAGTTGCTAAGTATCTTAAGCATGATGTTGGTTTCGAGCGATGGAGTAGAGCTTACTTTCCTGGAAGAGGGTTTAATGTCATGACCACGAACATAGCCGAGTCCATAAATTCGAAGTTGCTAATAGAAAGAGAGTTTCCAATAGTTGCACTTTTTGATGCAATCCAGAGGACATTGTCACGGTGGTTCCATGAGCGTAGTACGGAGTCAGATAATTTTACTACAACCCTTGTTCCGTCCGCTGAAAAATTATTGCGAGAATGTATGGAACTGTCAAATGCACTGTTTGCCTATCCTCTTAATTCTCAAGAGTTCACTGTGCGCGGCTATGATTCAGATGCCCTAGTTAACCTTGTTAGTAAAACTTGCAGTTATAAAGTGCTTGACATTCAACGTTTAACTTGTCCTCATACACTAGCAGTACTGAAACACCAATGGAAGCTGGATTTTGGTTCAAGAATTTACATGGAACTTTGCTGCCCTCTGTATATGGCAAATCACTACATGCTAGCTTATTCAAAAACGATATATCCAGTGCCTCCAGAAGAGCAGTGGGTAGTGCCACCAGAGTTGGCTAACATTATCATCCATCCGCCATTCAAGAAGACAGCAAAAGGGAGAAAAAGAGTTAATCGTATTCCATCAGCCTCTGAGGTTCCTCGAAAGATGAATAAGTGTTAGTAATTTTAGTTTGTCAAAAATCAGGAGAAAAGATGGAAAAGTATGTATTGCCTAAGATATCACGGATCGCTTAGGCAATCGTGCACCTGGGCAGATATTGATTCTATCCATCACATGATCGCTTAATCGACCAAGTGAAAAAGAGAAGAATCACTCAAGTGATATCACGGATCGCTTAAGCGATCATGCACTTGGGCGGATATTGATTCTGCCCATCACATGATCGCTTAATCGACCAAGTGAAAAAGAGAAGAATCGCTTAAGCGATATCACGGATTCCTTAAGCGATCATGCACCTGGGCAGATATTGATTCTGCCCATCACATGATCGCTTAATCGACCAAGTGAAAATTTAACCGTTTTCTTCTTTAACCGTATCTCAACTCTGAAGTAATTTTCTTGCTTGAACTCTGAACATATAGGGTGTACGATTCGTTCAGTGGAACTTTACCGTTTTTATATTTTAATTAAACATATAGTTGTTGTACGTCTATATCTAACATATATGATGTAGAATGTTTACGTCTATATTAAACATATGTGCATAAACTTGGAAAAGAAATATGGTAGTAAATTACCTTTAATCACTTAAGCGATCCTGTCTATTTAGCATATGATCGCTTAAGAAGGTTACAACATTTATGCTGAAAACCTTATTGTGATAACATGAGCCGTTGTTAATAGTCAAAAAGTTTCTGAAAAATTCTGGCACTCTCTTGGTTTACAGACTACAAAGCATATGGTTACAAGGTTCAAATTTTTATTATTATTATATTTTAGTGTTAAGCGAGACATTAAATCGCTTAAGCAATTAAACAAATTTCCTTTTGTAGAGGCGATCAAGGATCGCTAGATCTTTGGGTCGAAGAGAAGTAGATAACCATGCAAGCTTAGTGAACATATTTTCTTCTTCTTTCTTCAGAACATAAAGGATGCGTTTGGTTGAATATTCCTATCCATATTCCCAATCCTATTCCCAAAATATTTGTTTGTTTAATTATTTAGGAAATATTAGTATATTTTTTTAATTAATTAAGACCCTTTAAGTTTATTAATTTCATTAAATACCCCCAAAAAAAGTTTAAAAATTAACAGAAACACCCCCACCCACCCATACTTGCCAGATTTTGGCCTGTCACAACGGCCTACAAACGACCGGAACTGGCCGACCGAAAAAGGCCACATCTGGCCGTCATGGACGACCATTTCTTTGACTATCTCTGATGGCTAGATCTGACATTTTTCGACCGTTGACTACCAGATCTGGCCGTAGATCTGGTCTTTTCTGGCCAGATCCATGGTCGATGTGGCCAAAAAAGACCATATCAACACACTACTAGCCAGATCCGATAGGTCTGCATCGTAACGCCCTTTTCCGGTCAGATTCCGGCGGTGGTAGGTAGGTGGAGGTGTTTTTGTTAAATTTTAAAATTTTTCTTGCCGGTATTTATGAAATTAATAAACTTAACGGTTCTAAAAGTAATTAAAAAATAAACTAATATTTACTAAATAATTAAACAAACAAATATTTTGGGAATAAGATTGAGAATATGGATAGGAATATTCAACCAAACGCAGCCTTTATGTTCTGAAGAAAGAAGAAGAAGATATGTTCACTAAGCTTGCATGGTTATCTAGTTCTTTTTGACCCAAATCTCTAGCCTTGAATTTGAGAATGATTATTGTACAATACAAAGGAAATTAGGCATGATCGCTTAAGCGATGCGAGATATCACTTAAGCAAATCATGACTTATGTATATAGGATCGCTTAACCGATATATAAAATTGAACTCTGTAACAATATGGTCTGCACTCTGTAGACCAAGGGACTGCCAGAAATTTTTAGAAACTTTTAGACTATTAACAATGGCTCCTGTTATCACAATAAAGTTTTCAGCACAACTGTTGTAACCTTCTTAAGCGACGAAAGCTAAATAGACGGGATCGCTTACGTGATTAAGGGTAATTTACTGCCATATTTCTTTTCCAAGTTTATGGACATATGTTTAATATAGACGTAAACATTCTGCACCGTATATATTTAATATATACGTAAAATAACTATATGTTTAATTAAAATATAATAACAGTCAAGTTCCATTGAACGAATCGTACACCGTATAAATTTAATATAGACGTAAACATTCTACACCATGTATGTTTGATATAGATGTACAAGAACTATACGTTTAATAAAAATATAATAACGGTCATGGTCTACTAAACGAATCGTAAATAGCTTAAGCGATCCCGTGTATTCGGATTTTCTTTATTGTATTTCAGAAGATCGGGTAAGCGATTACGCTATCTTAAACATATAAGGTGTACGATTCGTTCTTAGTAGAACATGACCGTTATTATATTTTAATTAAACATATAGTTCTTTTACGTCAATATGAAACATATAAGGTGTAGAATGTTTACGTCTATGCTAAACATATAGTTCTTTTTTTTTTTGGCATAAACAAAGAAAGAGCGAGAAGTACCTCATGAAGTTTGAAGGGTTGAAAAGAACTAGGTAACCATGCAAGCTTAGTGAACAGATATTCTTCTTCTTTTCTCTGAACATAAAGATGTTAAGCTTGCATGGTTACCTAGTTCTCTTCAACCCTTCAAACTTCATGAGGTACTTCTCGCTCTTTCTTTGTTTATGCAAAACAAAAAGAACTATATGTTTAATATAAATATAATAACGGTCATGGTCCACTGAACGAATCGTAAACCCTATATGTTTAGCATAGACGTAAACATTCTACACCTTATATGTTTCATATTGACGTAAAAGAACTACATGTTTAATTAAAATACAATAACGGTCATGTTCTACTGAGAACGAATCGTACACCTTATATGTTTAAGATAACGTTTTTCGCTTAATCGATCTTCTGAAATACAATAAATAAAATCCGAATACACAGGATCGCTTAAGCGATTTTCTATATCGCTTAAGCGATCCTGTGTATTTAGACATAGTCGCTTAAGAGATCCAGTGTTATTTATGATATCGCTTAACTGATCCTAACCTTTTACACTAAATCGCTTAAGCGATTTACGATCGCTTAAGCGATCATGACAAAGAATACACAAGTGCCCACCCGAACGATCGCTTAAGTGATGCCCGCAGACATGATAGCTTAAGAGATCACTTAAGCGATGCCCGCGAACATGATAGCTTAAGCGATCTTAAATAGCTTAAGCGATCATTACCGAGACAGAATCATCCGCGCAGACCTATAATCGCTTAAGCGATCCATTTGTATCACTTAAGCGATTCTTTGCTTTTGCTCTTGGTTGTTTAAGCGATTTCAGATCGCTTAAGCGATTTTATCCGCGGCAGAATCATCTGCCCAAATCTATGATCGCTTAAGCGATCCTTTGTATCGCTTAAGCGATTCATTCAGTTTACTCTTGGTCGCTTAAGCGATTTCAGATCGCTTAAGCGATCTTGTCTTCGGCAGAATCAACATGTGCCCAGATCTATGATCGCTTAAGCGATCCTTACTTATCGCTTAAGCGATTCTTTGCTTTTACTCTTGGTCGCTTAAGCGATTTCAGATCGCTTAAGTGATCTTGTCTGCAGCAGAATCAACATCTACCTAGATCTATTATCACTTAAGTGATCCTTACCTATTGCTTAAGCAATTGCTGGCTTTTACTTTTGGTCGCTTAAGCGATTTCAGATCGCTTCAGCAATCTTTTTCCAGGAAGAATCTTCTGCCCAGATCTATGGTTGCTTAGGCGATCCCTTTGTATCGCGTAAGCTATTCTTTGGAAAAGACTCTTGGTCGCTTAAGCAATTTCAGATCGCTTAAGCAATCTTTACCGAGGCAGAATCAACATCTGCCTAGACGTATGATCGCTTAAGCGATCTTATGAATCGCTTAAGCGATTCTTCGTAAAAGAACTCTTGGTCACTTAAACGATCATTTGTGGAAAACTCTTGGTCGTTTAAGAGATATATGTGGTCGCTCATATACGTAATTGTTTGGTACCATGGCTGTCTTTAAGTTAATTAATTTCGAAATGACTGTGATTGGGATACATTTCTACCTCACTCATTTCCCTCCCAAATCCAAAAAGAATTTGTATCGGAAAATTAAGTAATTGATATCAATCTAATTCATCACAACTCAAAATAGGAGAGACATCAATGTAATTGAAAGTTTAAACTTAAAATCATCCATAATAGTGCCGAAACACAATAACTCCTAAGACATTTCAACTCTAGCTCTGATTGTAATAAAATTTCCTCCACCCAAACAATTGCAAAGAAGAACCCAATTCCAAGTATCATTTTTCGTACCATTTCCCTTCCATACATTCTCATTTCCCTCCTGTGACCTGCCAACCAGCCTCTGAGAAGTTTTCAAATTCTGTATAATCACTGTCTAAGATCATTGTTTGGTACCATGCCTTGCTAGCAGCCTTGATTGCAGATGCCTCCTCCTGCTAACCAGCCTTTGAGAAGTTTTCAAATTCTGTTTGCCAGGAACCTCTCTAAGATCATTGTTTGGTACCATGCCTTCCTAGCAGCCTTTATTGTAGATGCCTCCTCTTGCCAACTAGCCTTTGAGAAGTTTCCTCTCATTGTTTGCCAGGAACCTGCAAAATTATTCGGCACACACTTGCAGACATGTTAGCTCTTGCAAATTAAAAAAAACATGTAAAAAAGTTACAGAGTGCGAGATTGAGAAGTTCACTCAATCCATCTCTTTCGGTAAAGCTCCATATAAGCATAACACCTGCAGCATCAGCACCACAACCTAAGTATCAACATCAACATCAACATCAACATTAACATCAACATCACATAAACTACAAAATTCAAAGTCCAACTTTCATACCTTTTGATTGGGTTCTAGTCACTCAAAACGGATCTATATGCCTATAGAAGCACTCAATAGCCCAACGCTCCTGACAGTTACTCATTGTTTTGTCATTCAAGCCGTCCATCGGGGTGTTGGTCATGTTGAACTGAATAAATTTCGGGGCATATGCCCCACATTCAGCACTACAATAGGAAGAAGACATTATCATTAGAATAAACTTATAGAACAATTTTATTATGTAAGTTAGTTTTACACAAAATTTACCTTGACTCATTTATTGGGACGGTAGAGCGCTTAAGTGGCCACTTTTCGGTTAGTACTTGATCACCGAAGTACCCAAACATCCCGCTGTCACGCAATAGCCGTGGGAACAACCTGGACAGTGGCTCCAACTCGATCTCCAACTGCTTGTCTCGACAAATAGTTGGGTTGCAGTCAAGGATCTTCAGCAACCCCTCCTCTAGATGCACAATGACTATTATCCAATGAATCTCTCTGACGTTGATGATGCAGTAGACTCTTTTAACCATTGCTCAACCGAGGCCATATTTGGGCCTTCCCCCCCGTACATACTGCATAATCCTGTCATCAAACTTAAAATCATCAGGGATGCAGTCCAACTGTTTTAGGGCCAATCTTTTTTGTTTCGCTCCTTTTGTTGCATCTCTACCAACGACATTTTTAATTAAAGTGCGATATGTCGAAACAAGCATTTGGCCAAACGCCATATCAATGATGGCATAGTGGGGATACAATAGATCACCATTACTGGTCTGTCGTAGCCTCATCAGTGCCAATATCTCATCGATATGCTGCATCAAATAAAAACAATAAGATAAGTATGGAAAACATAAGCAAAAATAAGGAAAATTAATCTCTTTTACTCATGGTCTCTTAAGTGATTCTTGATCGCTTAAGCGATCCTTTGTATTACTTAAGCGATTCATTCAGTTTACTCTTGGTCACTTAAGCGATTTTAAATCGTTTAAGTGATCTTGTCTGAGGCAGAATCATCTGCCTAGATCTAAGATCGCTTAAACGATCTGAAATCGCTTAAGTGACCAAGAGTAAACTGAATGAATCGCTATAAGCGATCTTTTGTATCGCTTAAGCGATTATTTCAGTTTACTCTTGGTGGCATTCGAGAGCTATACCCATTGGGATTACGACCAAATAGACATTGAGATTGAAGCGGCTGGGTTAAGATTAAAGGATTAAGCTTTTGAATATGTAGTTGCTTTAAAATGTCGCTTCAATCTGATTGATTTTGTTTCTTATTGTAGGGAGTCGTCCGTCCCTTTCTCACTGCTACTGGGGATGAAGCGGAAAAGGACTATGTCATATCTTTCGAAGCACTGGAGGATGAAAAGGATGAACGAATAGACCGCTTGATACGGGACCAACAAGGGGTCACGCATGTGATGACAGTTGTAGGGCCACTGCTTGACAACGTGGTTGATGCTGAGGATAATGAAGCTCCAATCGGGGGGAGGGACGAGGAGGAGGAGAAGAGGGAGGAAGAGGTTCGTATGCCTCAGTAAATCGGTACAACAAGTATCGCTTTCTCGAGACACCGACGTCGGGAGAATGGGGTGGTTGACCTCATAAACGGTCTGTTTTAGAGTTTTACAACAGCCGTTTATGACAGCTTTGACAAGATGGAAGAGCAGATGAAAATGGTGGAGGAGAAAATGGATAAAATGGCAGAGAAAGTTGGTACAGTGGAGGAGGAAGTTGGTGGAGTATTAAAGGCGGTTGAAGTGTAACCTGGGTGAAAAGAGAGAGCCGAAAGAGCAAGTTTGTCAAATCGCCTTACACGGTAGTGACACATGTAAAAAAGAGGAAAATTAAGAAACAAATGGAGGAAGAAGCAAAAATGGAGGAGGTTAAGGAGGTTGGTGGAGGAAGTGCCGTAGTGAAAATGGAGGAGGGTGAGGTGGGAGGAGAAGGAAGCGGGGATGTACAAATGGAGGAAGGGGGAGGAAGTGGGCAAGCGAAAATGGACTCAAAGGTCGATTTGTATAGGCCAATAGAGGAGGAAAAGAAAAAACTCTTTTATGCCTATTACAATGATTCAGGAAGTGATGCCCATATAAAGTGTAAGACAGGGGATTATCATCGGGAATGGTTTGAAAAGTTGTTGACGATGGGCAGGTGGCTTGAGGACTCGGTGAGTTATTTTCGCTTAATTTTCCTTATTTTTGCTTATGTTTTCCATACTTATCTTCTTGTTTTTATTTGATACAACACATCGATGAGATATTGGCACTGATGAGCTACGACAAACTAGTAATAATGATCTATTGTATCCCGACTATGCCATCATCGATGTGGCGTTTGGCCAAACGCTTGTTTCGATATATCACACTTTAATTAAAAATGTCGTTGGTAGAAGTGCAACAAAAGGAGCGAAGCGAAAAAGATTGGCCCCAGAACAGTTGGACTGCATCCCTGATGATTTTAAGTTTGATAACAGGATTATGCAGTATGTACGGGGGGAAAGGCCAAATATGGCCACCGTTGAGCAATGGTTAAAAGAGTCTACTGCATCATCAACGTCAGAGAGATACACTGGATAGCAGTCGTCGCACATCTAGAGAAGGGGTTGCTGAAGATCTTTGACTATAACCCAACTATTTGTCGAGACAAGCAGTTGGAGATCGAGTTGGAGCCACTGTCCAGGTTGTTCCCGCGGCTATTGCGTGACAGCGGGATGTTTGGGCACTTCGGTGATCAAGTACTAACCGAAAAGTGGCCACTTAAGCGCTCTACCGTCCCAATAAATGAGTCAAGATAAATTTTGTATAAAACTAACTTACATAATACAATTGTTCTATAAGTTTATTCTAATGATAATGTCTTTTTCCTATTGTAGTGCTGAATGTGAGGCATATGCCCCAAAATTTATTCAGTTTGACATGACCAACACCCCAATGGACGACTTAAGTGACGAAACAATGAGTAACTGTCGGGAGCACTGGGCTGTTGAGTGCTTCCATGGGCATATGGATCCGTTTTGAGTGACCAGAACCCAATCAAAAGGTATGAAAGTTGGACTTTGAATTTTGTAGTTTATGTGATGTTGATGTTGATGTTGATACTTGGGTTGTGGTGCTGATGCTGCAGGTGTCATGCTTATATGGAGCTTTACCGAAAGAGATGGACTAAGTGAACTTCCAATCTCGCACTCTGTAACCTTTTTACATGTTTTTTTTAATTTACAAAAGCTGACGTGTCTGCAGGTGTGTACTGGATAATTTTGCAGGTTCCTGGCAAACAATGAGAGGAAACTTTTCAAAGGCTGGTTGGCAAGAGGAGGCATCTACAATAAAGGTTGCTGGGAAGGCATGGTACCAAAAAATGATCTTAGACAGGTTCCTGGCAAACAGAATTCGAAAACTTCTCAAAGGCTAGTTGGCAGGAGGAGGCATCTGCAATCAAGGCTGCTGGCAAGGCATGGTACCAAACAATGATCTCAGATAGGTTCCTGGCAAATCAAATTTAAAAACTTCTCAAAGGCTGGTTGGTAGGAGGAGGCATCTACAATTTAGGCTGCTGGCAAGGCATGGTACCAAACAATGACGTATATGAGCGACCACATATATCTCTTAAACGACCAAGAGTTTTCCACAAATGATCGCTTAAGCGATCTAAAATCGCTTAAGCGACCAAAAGTTCTTTTACAAATAATCGCTTAAGCGATTCATAAGATCGCTTAAGCGATCACACATCTAGGCAAATGTTGATTCTACCTCGGTAAAGATTGCTTAAGCGATTTCAGATTGCTTAAGCAACCAAGAGTCTTTTATGAAGAATAGCTTACGCGATACAAAGGGATCACTTAAGCGATCATAGATCTGGGCGGAAGATTCTGCCTAGAAAAAGATCACTGAAGCGATCTGAAATCGCTTAAGTGACCAAAAGTAAAAGCCAGGAATTGCTTCAGCGATAGGTAAGGATCGCTTAAGCGATCATAGATCTGGGCAGACGTTGATTCTGCTACAGACAAGATCATTTAAGCGATCTGAAATCGCTTAAGCGACCAAGAGTAAAAGCAAAGAATCGATTAAGCGATAGGTAAGGATCACTTAAACGATCATAGATCTAGGCACATGTTGATTCTGCCACGGACAAGATCACTTAAGCAACCAAGAGTAAACTGAATGAATCGCTTAAGCGATACAAAGGATCGCTTAAGCGATCATAGATCTGGATAGATGATTCTGTCACGGACAAGATCACTTAAGCGACCAAGAGTAAAAGCAAAGAATCGCTTAAGCGATACAAACGGATCGCTTAAGTGATTATAGGTCTGCGCAGATGATTTTGCCTCGGTAATGATCGCTTAAGCTATTTAAGATCGCTTAAGCGATCATGTCCGCGGGCATCGCTTAAGCGATCATGTCCGCGGGCATCGCTTAAGCGATCGTCCGGGTGGGTATTATGTATTCTTTGTCATGATCGCTTAAGTGATATCATAAAAAACACTGGATCTCTTAAGCGACTAGGTGTAAATACACAGGATCGCTTAAGCGATCCTCTGTATTCGGATTTTATTTATTGTATTTCAGAAGATCGATTAAGCGAATAACGCTATCTTAAACATATAAGGTGTACGATTCGTTCTCAGTAGAACATGATCGTTATTGTATTTTAATTAAACATATAGTTCTTTTACGTTTATATGAAACATATAAGGTGTAGAATGTTTATGTCTATGCTAAACATATAGGGTTTATGATTCGTTCAGTGGACCATGACTGTTATTATATTTATATTAAACATATAGTTCTTTTTGTTTTGCATAAACAAAGAAAGAGCGAGAAGTATCTCATGAAGTTTGAAGGGTTGAAGAGAACTAGGTAAGCATGCAAGATTAACATCTTTATGTTCCGAGAAAAGAAGAAGAATATTTGTTCACTGAGCTTGCATGGTTACCTAGTTCTCTTCAACCCTTCAAACTTCATGAGGTACTTCTTGCTCTTTATTTGTTTATGCAAAACAAAAAGAACTATATGTTTAATATAAATATAATAATGATCATGATCATGGTCATGGTCATGGTTCACTAAACAAATCGTAAACCCTATACGTTTAGTATAGACGTAAATATTCTACATTTTATATGTTTCATATTGATGTAAAAGAACTATATGTTTAATTAAAATATAATAACGGTCATGTTCTACTGAGAATGAATCGTACACCTTATATGTTTAAGATAGTGTTAATCGCTTAACCGATCTTCTGAAATACAATAAAGAAAATCCAAATACACAGGATCGCTTAAGCCATTTACGATTCGTTCAGTGGACTATGACCGTTATTATATTTTTAGTAAACGTATAGTTCTTGTATGTCTATATTAAACATATATGGTGTAGAATGTTTACGTCTATATTAAATTTATAGGGTGTACGATTCGTTCAGTGGAACTTGACCGTTATTATATTTTAATTAAACATTTAGTTATTTTACGTATATATTAAACATATACGGTGCAGAATGTTTACGTCTATATTAAACATATGTCCATAAACTTGGAAAAGAAATATGGCAGTAAATTACCCTTAATCACTTAAGCGATCCCATCTATTTAGCTTTCGTCGCTTCAGAAGGTTACAGTAGTTGTGTTGAAAACTTTATTGTGATAACAGGAGCCATTGTTAATAGTCTAAAAATTCTAGCAGTCCCTTGGTCTATAGAGTGCAGACCATATTGTTACAGAGTTCAATTTTATATATCGGTTAAGCGATCCTATATACATAAGTCATGATTTGCTTAAGTGATATCTCGCATCGCTTAAGCGATCATGTCTAATTTCCTTTGTATTGTACAATAATCATTCTCAAATTCAAGGCTAGAGATTTGGGTCGAAAAGAACTAGATAACCATGCAAGCTTAGTGAACATATCTTCTTCTTCTTTCTTTAGAATATAAAGGGTGCGTTTGGTTGAATATTCCTATCCATATTCTCAATCTTATTCCCAAAATATTTGTTTGTTTGATTATTTAGTAAATATTAGTTTTTTTTAATTACTTTTAGACCCCTTAAGTTTATTAATTTCATAAATACCGGTAGGAAAAATTTTAAAATTTAACAAAAACACCCCCACCTACCCACCACCGCCAGAATCTGGCGGGAAAAGGGCGTTACCATGCAGACTTATCAGATCTGGCCGGTAGGGCGTCAATATGGCCTTTTCCGGCCACATCGACCACGGTTATGGCCAGAAAATGCCAGATCTGGCTGTCGACGGCTAGAAAAGGCCAGATCTGGCTGTCATGGACGGCCAAAGAAATGGCCGTCATTGACCATCAACAACGGCCACTTCTTTGGCCGTCCATGACGGCCAGATGTGGCCTTTTTCGGCTGGCCAGTTCCCGTCGTTTGTAGGCCGTTGTGCCAGATTCCGGCTACCACCGATGGTGGTTGCCGGAATCTGGCAAGTATGGGTGGGTGGGGGTGTTTCTATTAATTTTTAAACTTTTTTTCTCGGGCTATTGATAATCCGTGGATTATACTGTTTTCATTAGACTTTTTAGTCGGATTTCAGGTACTTTCTAGTTCATTTTAACCTGAATTGTTGCTTAAATCTTTACATTTTGTGTTTCATGTTAAAACGGACATTTTGAGCAAATAAGGACAAAATTGGAAATTCTAAACTCAGAAGTAAGCGGATCTCAGAAGTTGGGAGAGTTCTGAAGCAGAATAAAGCACTATGAAGCTCACTTCTAAGGGAGAGCACCGAAGATCGAATAATCAAGCGAAGATGAAAGCAGAGTGGCAGTTCTGTAATTTCAGAACTTTGCAAGAAGCTTCGCCGCGGCGAAGACTTATTCTTTGTCGCGGCGAAATACGCCCGACACGAACATGCCTGCTTCTCTCTTCGCCGCGGCGACGGTCGTGAATTCCAGTTTTGTAAAACACACAGTTTTACTTTGTGCGTGTTTTTCTGGGAAATTTGGGTGAAGTATAAAAGGAAAAACTTAGCATTTTTCCAAGGGAGGTCAAACAGAGTTTAGAGCAGCTTTTGCATTTCTTTTGATTTTATCTTTGAACAATTTTGAGCGGTAGAAGGGTGAAGATTCGATTTCAAACCAGAGGATTCATTATTTGGGGAGATTTCTTATCTTTTCTGTTATTTTCATTATGTTGAACTTTAATATTTTCGTTTCTTTCATTTGTGTTGTTGATTTAGCCATGAACTAACCCATTTTGGGTTAGGGTTTTTATTGTAATTCGGATTTTAATGGGTTAAGTGATTTATTGTTTTATTTTCATTTGATTATGCTTGGATTGTGTGTTTACTCTAAATGTTTAATGCTTATATGTGATGAACATGATGAGATTGAGAAATGAATCATGTTAGGCTTCTTAGGTAATCACCATTATAGTATTGGATGCTAGAGATAGATTCAAGAATTAATGAAATCATTGTGGGATTCTTTTGCTTAATGAGTTTAGATTTGTTAACTTTCAAATTGTTGGGTGTGGAAATTTAATAAGGAAGAATAGGAAACATAGCCTAAGAAGGTATGTTTAACACCTTAGTGAGTTCGATTTACAACTAATGCATATGAATGTGAACGTAGTTTAATTTTTAGGTTTAACCCATAAAGTCCGAATGAAGTCAAATCCCAACCCTTTTTAATTGAATTGATTTTATCCGTATTTTCTTTTTCTCTCATTTCATAGTTAAATTTTAGTCAGTTATTTCAGATTTTGTTTTCTTTAATTAAAATTGCTCCCATTATCTAAAGAAGTCGATTGCTTTAACTTGAGAACAGTAGAATACTTAGTGCTTAGCTAACAATCCTCGTGGGAACGATACTCACTCATCATTGTATTACTTGTGTGATTAGTATACCTGCTACATATTGCATGTTGTAGGAAACACGCATCAGGTATTTAATGAAATTAATAAACTTAAGGGGTCTTAATTAATTAAAAAAATATACTAATATTTCCTAAATAATTAAACAATCAAATATTTTGGGAATATAGATAGGAATATTCAACCAAACGCACCCTTTATGTTCTGAAGAAAGAAGAAGAAAATATGTTCACTAAGCTTGCATGGTTATCTAGGTTTTTAGCATAACTGCTATAACCCTCTTAAGCGATCGCCTGCTAAATAGACGGGATCGCTTAAGTGATTAAAGGTAATTTACTACCATATTTCTTTTCCAAGTTTATGCACATATGTTTAATATAGACGTAAACATTCTACACCATACATGTTTGATATAGACGTACAACAACTATATGTTTAATTAAAATATAATAACGGTGAAGTTCCACTGAACGAATCGTACACCCTATATGTTCAGAGTTCGAGCAAGAAAATGGCTTCAGAGTTGAGATACGGATAAAGAAGAAGACGGTTAAATTTTCACTTGGTCGATTAAGCGATCTACGATCGCTTAAGCAATCATGTGATGGGCAGAATCAATATCTGCCTAGGTGCATGATCGCTTAAGCGATCCGTGATATCGCTTAAGCGATTCTTCTCTTTTTCACTTGGTCAATTAAGCGATCGTAGCGATCATGTGATCGGCAGAATCAATATATGCCCAAGTGCATGATCGCTTAAGCGATTCGTGATATCACTTAAGTGATTCTTCTCTTTTTCACTTGGTTGATTAAGCGATCATGTGATGGGTAGAATCAATATCTGCCCAGGTGCACAATCGCCTAAGCGATCCGTGATATCTTAGGCAATACATACTTTTCCATCTTTTCTCCTGATTTTTGACAAACTAAAATTACCAACACATATTAATTCCATACTTTCTCTTCAATTTGACAACCTAATTCCAAACTAAAATCACCAACCAACACATATTTAGGCCATGTAACAAGAATACTAAATATAAAGAATTATTTATTCCAGGTAACAATAAAATTGAAAACATCAATAATTGAAAACAATAACTCATCCCTGAATTTCATCCTTCTTCGAACCTAATTTTCTGGATCTGCATGTGATTACTTCTGGCAACTGCTTCTCTTGTTGCCAGGTTGCTTGCAAATTGAGCACTTATTCATCTTTCGAGGAACCTCAGAGGCTGATGGAATACGCTTAACTCTTTTTCTCCCCTTTGCTATCTTCTTGAATGGCGGATGGATGATAATGTCATCCAACTCGAGTGGTACTACCCACTGCTCTTCTAGAGGCACTGGATATATCATTTCTGAATAAGCTAGCATATAGTAATTTGCCATATACAGAGGGGAGCAAAGTTCCATGTAAATTCTTGAACCAAAATCCAGCTTCCGTTGGTGTTTCAGTGTTGCTAGTGCATGAGGACAAGGTAAACGTTGAATGTCAAGCACTTTACAGCTACAAGTTTTACTAACAAGGTTAACTAGGGCATCCGGACCATAGCCTCGCACAGTGAACTCTTGAGAATTAAGAGGATAGGCAAACAGTGCATTTGATAGTTCCATACGTTCTCGTAATAATTTTTCAGCTAATGGAACAAAGGTTGTAGTAAAATTATCTGACTCCGTATGACACTTATGGAACCATCGTGACAATGTCCTCTGGATTGCATCAAAAAGTGCAACTATTGCAAACTCTCTTTCTATTAGCAACTTCGAATTTATGGACTCAGCTATGTTCGTGGTCATGACATCAAATCTTCTTCCAGGAAAGTAAGCTCTACTCCATCGCTCGAAACCAACATCATGCTCAAGATACTTAGCAACTCTATCATCCTTGATTCAGATTTGTTAGAAGTGCTCCTCGAACTCATCAACCTAATAAGCTTTTGCCGTCATGTAGTTTGTCTGAAGGAGGCCAGCACACTTAAACTTTTATTTTATGTTCTTACCAAGGTGCCTCATACAGAATCCGTGATGTGCTTGAGGGTAAATAGTAACAATCCCCTTCTTTATAGAGTTGTGCCTATCAGATATTATGCACAACTCATCACTGTCAAGCACTATCATACGTAATTACTGATAAAACCAAGTCCACGACTTGTCATTCTCAGAGTCAACCACACACCATGCAAGAGGATATGTGTGATTCTCACTGTCCTATGCAATGGCCACCAACAATGTACCTCCATACTTTCCCATTAAAAAGCAACCATCAACAGCTAACACCTTTCTCATGTTTACAAAACCCCTTATAGCAAAACCGTAAGCAACAAAAAAATATTTAAACATCATATTCCTGTCCCACTTCAAAGCCGTCTTGCTACCTTCGTTCGTCAACTCAAGCATATAATGGTACGTTTCTAATACTGCGTACCCGTGCTCCAGCGTGCCCCTCACAAAATCTTGTGCACGTTGTCTCCCTTTCTAGCATTTCCAATAACTAACAACACATCCCAACTCTGTGTGTACAAGTCTCTGAATGTCTTTAGGAGATGGACCTTTCCCTTCAACGAACTGACTTTTGACAAATTGTCCAATAACATCAGCGGAGGCTTGTCGATGCTCACCTGAAATATGTCCCAAACCACATGTGTGCTCACGGGTATATGTGCTAAGAATAAATTTTTCGGACTCCGCCAACCTTCTACAGTAAACCCGTCACTTACACTTTTGGTCACGACATGCAACTGTCATAACCAATGAATTTGACTTTTTGGTGATGAACTCAAAATTACCTCTCACAGTAACAAGTTTTAGATTCCTCACCACTTCCTCTTTGTTGTCAAATAAATACCCTATGCGCAACTCTGATCTATCTGTAAAAACATGAGCTGATTCACTACTACTTGTAATTGCCCCCTCTGAACCTGCATAAACAACCATAGTGTTCTCTTCCTCACAAACTACACCTTCTGCATAATTTTTATTTAAAGGAATCTCTACATCTACGGGAACATGTACGGGTCCTCCTCAACATTTTCATTCTGCCGCCCATGACCAACCTCTTCTACAGTGTCCTCCTCACCACCCAATTCACCGTCTACTCTTGATTTTTCCACTAACAAATCAATGCCCTCGTAGTTCAAATTAAAACCAGGCAAATCTCCACCAACTTCCTCGTTATCCCCTTCCTTTGAACCAACTTCCAACGGTTTTCCTAAAAAAGAAACCCTTAAAATTTGCCTCAAATCATTATCGGCCACATCAATCATATATAACTTCACATTTTCATCCGACTTTAATATAGCAGGAGGTACCTTATAATGTTCAGGAACTCTGCTTAAAACATACTTCACAATTATATCACTACGTGAGCAACTCAAATCACCTCTTCTAATTATTTCATCAATCAACTCATCAAAACTAACCTCTGTGCTCACAGCAATTAGTATAACTTCTTTGCTCTTCCCAATCTACTTCCACCTACTTTATTCCTCAACCCACTCACCAAAATATTCAACATCTAAAACAACTTGTCTCATGTCTAATAATAGCCAACTACCTATAATGCAAGAAAAAAAATATTCTTAACTGATGTACTAAAGGTTGGAGTATTTTAAAAAGCATATGCATAGTCGCTTGACAGATCTGCTGTATCGCTTAAGCGATATAATGGATCGCTTAAGCTATCCAGTGTAAATAAGCATGATCGCTTAAGCGATATAATGGATTACTTAAGCGATCCAGTGTAAATAGGCATGATCGCTTAAGCGATCCATTGCCATTTACTGCTATACACAGACTTTTAGCAGATCGCTTAAGCGATCTATCTGCTGCATTACCAGGCGTACCAGATCGCTTAAGCGATCCAAAACACGTTTTCAGTCATCTCCACCTACAATCGGTGCTACCACCCCCAGCTACCCACAATGCAAGAAAATTTTCAACAAATTCCACTCCTTTCAAATTCCATTACATCAAACACAACCCAACAACCTAAACAACTAAATCAAAATCATAACCCAAACCCAATCCATCATTAAATCTTTGTAAATCGAAAGGAGAGATACACATGCCTGGACGAAATTTCAACAGCAGCAGGAGGAGGAGGAGGACGAGGAGGAGGACGAGGAGGATCTGTGTTGGAGAAGATGTTAATGGCGGAGGAATGCATTAATGTGGCGGGAGGAAGAAGAAGAAGGTGTTTGGGTTTGTTTGCAAGATTTTCGACTCTTTTGAGACTTATTATAATTTTTAAAAGATTACACAATTATTCATTAATTCTAATTAACCCCCTAATCATGTTTAATTAAGCTTAATAAAAAACAAGACCATTTAGTTAAAATTTACAAACTCTATAGCTTTTTAATTAAATTTTTAGTTAAAATGGTCTTTTAATAAAATCCCCCCAAAGCTCACCTTGAGCTCACAAGCCTCCTCACCATAACAGACACAAATAGCTCCAATAAGTGATCTACAAAACTCCAATCCCGTTTTAGAGAGAGAAACTGTAGTTTTTAAGTGTTTTAGCCACATATTCACATCCTACATCACAAGCACACACCCTTCAGCCTTCTAACAATCCCTGGACTTACACTTTTGCCAAAGATCCAGCATTATCTCGCTCCAGGATACAAGTTTTGTTTACTTTCTCTCTCTAGGATGAGTTGCATCAAGATAAGAAAGTCTTTTGTTTTAAATTTGTTAAAGGCATTTAGATTCCCATGTCATAATATATTTTTCCAACACGAAACATGATATTTTGAAGAATTAAAAACGCATCTACCATATCCTGTATATGTTAATTTCATGCGTTAGTTTAGAATATTTCTTATAACTGGTGACTCTTTGTGCATGTTTAATTGCTCTTTTGGGAAGGTATTTTTTGTCTTGGGCATATTAAAGTGTTTAAGAAATTATTTCATATTCGATTTTAAAGCTGAAATTGTAAAACCCGTATTTTCCACTAAAATACTATGCACAGACCCTTGCGTTTGACCGTTTGATTTTGATGTGCTTTAGAAACCGTTTCAATTTGGAGTTTTGGCTTAAAATTAGTATTTTAAAAACTTTTTCATGACTTATTGGATTAACCCAGCTTCAAACCAAAATCTTTTCCAAATTCGCCCTTGGTTTCCTTTGACTGTCATTAGCCATGCAAGTCTGCAATGAGATCCTTCTTTGAGCCAACCTCCGGAGGAAGTTCGCGGGCTGACTCTTCGAACTAATTCGTGGTGGGGAACTCAATGGAGAAGACAACAACGAATCTACCATTCCTGAAGCAAGCGTGTTTGATAGTGAACAGAAAGACAAAATTTTGTTTAATTAAGTTGAAGCCATTTGTAATTTAATTCGTTTGCTGAATTTTATTTATTATTTCTGTATCCCAAAACACCCTAATTAATAAGGGTATTTATGGAATTTATAACGTGCAATCAGAAAAAAAAAAATTAATTTTAAAAGTTTAAATGGAGTGTATTAAGAAGTGGGACTTCTTTAGTTAAACAATGGGGTGCCAATAGAACCACTCTAAATGTAGATAAGCACTTGTTCAAAAAATTACTTAAAACATAAAGTAGCATAACACAGTAATGCATCAATCCAAGGGCAGATCATGGATGCACATATCAACTTGCAACCTGGGTCAAATTTAAAAAAAAAAAAAAAAAAAAAAAAAAAAAAGTTTCAGTAGGATGAGTTATATGCCAGATGGTGGTGGTAAAAAAAGGTATCAAACTTGAATAGGCTATTTTATGAATTCGGTTTGTAACTTTGTTTTATGGGCTTTTCATGTGAGGTACGGGAAGTGAATTTTAGCCCTCATCAAATTGACCACTATCCCTCGTTATTAAATACACCCCTGTTATGTTTTAAAAGATTCTCTTTAAACCCCATTTAGTACCAAAAATAATCATGTTTAATTATGTTTTAATTAGGGTTTCATTTGCACCCTTTTTTCCCCCAATTTCAAACTTAATTAGGGCTTTCTATAACACTGTTTTCCCCTATTTTCAAACTTAATCAGTGTTTTTGTTTAGACCACTTTTCCACAATTTTTAATTAGACTTTTTTATACCCCCTTTTGCCAATTTTAAATTTGAAACTTAGTTTCTCTTCTCCAAATTTAGGTTCATTCACTATAATAATATATTTTAATAAAACAAAACATAATCAAAGCCAAATGGAGGCTCCAATGAAGGTACAAAGCTACAACTTAAACTTCAAAATTACATTCTCGGCCCAAATCACTACTTCTTGGGTCCCATGACAATTTACAAATATAAGCCCATGACATCATCAAATGTAAGCTCATGGCACCATCAAATTGGTAAGCCCTTAGTATTCCTTGGCATGTAAGCCCAAGGCATTTTGATATTCTTTGATATATAAGCCCAAAACATTCTGGCATTCCCTATTATATAAGCCCAAAACACTTTGCATTCTTTGATATGTAAGCTCAAAACATTCTGGCATTTACTAATATGTAAGCTCAAAACAATTGTAAAAGCCGTTAGCATTCTCTGACATGCAAGCCCAACGCATTTCGGCATTCTCTAACACTTAAGCCTAGGCATATATCCTTTCATACAAGCTCTTAGCACTCTCATAAGTAGACCTAGCAAAACGGGTGGGTGGATTGGGTACGGGCCGGGTCAAATGGGTACGTGTCCTTATACGGGTCAATATATACGGGTCCAATATTTTAGACCTGTGCCCTACCCTATACGGGTACGGGTGGACCCGTTTTTTCTCTCTCCATATTTTAGTTTTTCTTTTACCCCTAACAGTTTTCAATTATGACAATTACTCCCCCAAAATTCCTGCAGTTTTAATTTTTTACATTTACACCCCCTAAATCAACTACTCTAAATTCAATTCAATTAAGAATATAAACAAATAGGAACCAAAATAAACAAATAACACATAAACAAACAATAACATATAATACAACCAATAATGGTGTGTCTGTATATCGTTACATCAATTCAACCAAGTAAGAAAACAAGCATACCTAGCCATAGCATTTGCAATCGGTACTACATTTAACAAATTTGATAATTTTTTTCCCTAATAGGAATCCTGTTGCTTACATTACTCGTGCAACCACAAAACTTGGAACAAAGCCAGCTCCCTTCATGACAGCTTTTTCATCAAAGGGACCCAATAAAGTAACCCCAGAGATACTTAAGGTATAATTGGCAACTCAGTTTCCTTAAACATAGATCTTAAGCCATCTGAATGGGATAATAATTAGATTTGTACATATGTTCAGCCTGATATCATAGCTCCAGGAGTGAGTGTTCAGCCTGATTGGAGTCCTGCAGCAATTAAATCTGTAATGACTTCAATCTGTAATGAGTTGGAAATTTGTAACTCCTTCAGCTTAGAAAGCCCTGATAAAGGTGGAAAATTAGAGGTTAAATAAATTAGCCAAACATAAAAAATTTAGAGACAACAATTCATGCCAAATTCTTCACTCGGTCTTCAACCAAAAAGAAAAGAAAGCATATAAACTATTTATCGAAAAGACTGTTAAAAACATACTAAAAAACACACCAATAGAAATAAAAAAACAACGAAAAACACGAACCCAGCTAACATAATCAATTCAAAAAATCAGCAAGACAAAATAGTTAAATTCTAGGGTAGCATGGCATTCATGGCTCATTTTGAGAAAAATAAATAAAAAAATCCACGTAAACCATCATTAGCAACTACACTAAAGACAGTAGAAAAACTTACCATGAACAATGGAGCTATGTAATAATCTCCTTGAAGATAATCAAATGACCTCGTCACCTTCTGCCGATAATCGAACACAATATCCGCTGCAATAAATGAAATCAAGAAATTTCACAATTTTAACTAATCCAAATAAACTTGTAAGAACAATAATTTAGGAATGCCACCTCAAATGGTAGCCAATACAAAAGCTTCTTCCCAAATACTTGAGCATAAAAAATACTCATGTAATTGACGATTCAATTCATTCCAAACAAATAAATTAAATGGAAGCCACTAGAAAAGTTTCTGATTCTCTCAATTCCCTGAACTCTCAGATTTCTTGCAATTTCGTAAATTTCCTCTCTGCCCAAACAACTCAAACCAAATTGTATCTAATTTATTCTCACGTTTTCACATTTCCTCTCCCAACAACTAAAACCAGATTAAAACTAAGTACAATTATAATTTTCTCACTTTTTCACATTTGCTCTCTGTCCAAACAACTCAAACTAGATTAGAACTAAATTAAATTCCAATTTTCTCTCACTTTCTCACATTTTCTTTCTACCCAATTTTCTCTGCCCAAACAACTCAAAGAAGATTAAAACCAAGTAAAATTCTTATTTTCTTCCACTTTCTCAAATTTTCTCTCCGTCAAAATAACTCAACCAGATTAAGAATAAATAAAATTCTCATTTTCTCACGTTTCTTTCCATCCAAACAAGTCAAACAATAAAACTAAAGTAGAAATTATAATTTGCTCTCACTTTCTCATTTTCTCTCAGTCTAAACAACTCAAATATATATCAAAAATAAGTACAATTATTGAAAGTATTTCATATCATTAAAAGTTTTTCAGACTGGATTTGGGCCGTTCACTTTTCTTCCTGCTATCTCTTATTAACCATTCATGCTCATTTGGCTGTTCTTCACTACCTCTCATTTTGTCTCCATCCAAACAACTCAAACTAGATTAAAACTGAGTCAAATAAGTGAAAGTATTTCATATCTTTCAAAGTTAATCATTTAAAAAATTTGTGCAAAGACATCAGTCAACATTTTTAAGGAAACACAGTTTTGGTAATATAAATTTCAGTGACTAGCAAATACACATAACCGATAATAATTGATTCTAGTATACATCCCTTATACATTTAAGTAAACCCCACTTGCAAAACCCATCAACCAGGGGAACCCAACACAAACACACTCAACGATATAGATCGACGTACAAGGAAAGCTCACACAAAATATGTCAAAAAAACAAAAACAAACACACAAAATTAGGGGTTAGGGATTCATTACCAGCCCACGAGGATGAGTGACGACGATCGGCGACTATGGTACTGCCGAACTAGGGATGGGAATGACGAACGAGTGACGAACTGACGAAGAGGGAGACACCGAGACAGGGAGTTGAACTTTAGGCACGAAGAAGACTGATGACTGATGAGAGATTGAGAGGCAAGAGAGATTTGAGTTACTGAGAGTCTGAGAGATGAGATGCGGCTGCGATCTGAGACTGAGAGATCAGAGATGAGATGAGAGTGAGACTGTGAGAGGCGTGAGCGTGAATGCGTGATAAAAACTTAGGGATTCAAATTCATTAGTGAACTGAATAGTGAATAGTGATCAGCAAAATATGGGTGCCTGCAGGTTCACCCGTATAAACTGTGAGTTATTGAAGCGGGTACGGGTACGGGTCTCAAAAAATGGGTTTAATATATTGAACCTGTACCCTATATTTTTTACCAGGGTACAGGTCGACCCGCGGGTCCAAACTTGTTTTGCCAGGTCTACTCATAAGCCTATGACACTTGCTACCAAAAAGTCTATCACACAATGGCACCGTTGCTGGCAGCCCATCAAGAGATGACTTAGATTGTCTCATAAAAGTCCATTGCATGATGACACCATTACTAAAAGCTCATCAAGAGATGGCACAGAGTGTCCCACAAAAGCCCCTCACACAATGACACTGTTTCTAAAAGTCCACCAAGAAAGGGCAAGGAGTGTCCCATAAAATCCCATCACATGATAGCACCATTGTTAAAGCAAATCAAAGATGACAATCTCTTATTTCAGGTTCATTTCAATCCAAGGATCCAACCAACATCCTTTCACAAGTTTTTCCATAACACGAGGATCAAATCCAGCTCAACGCAAAATCTGGCATGCTTCCACCAAGTAAGCACTATTTTCCCTTTCCGAAGGCCGATGGACCCAAGCCACTTCAACGGGGCAATCTATGTGGATTACAGTGTGGCGGTATTAGAGTATCCGAAGAGGCCTATTGGGCTGAGATGTTTCTTTGAATTGGACATCTCATATCAAAAGGTGTGAAAGCCTATTTAAATAAAACCTAAGGAAAAATACTTTTCAAACTCCAAAAACCTCCCAAAAATCATATTAGTCCTAAAACACTAACCTTTATCAATCTAGGCAGCAAAATGACTGTTTTACCCCTCAGAGGCAAAAAAATAAAAAATTACCAAAATATCCTTGAGCACGTTTCAACCTCTTAGAATGTGTTTTTTTTAGGTTTCCAATTTTTCCCATGTAGTAAAACACCTGCATAGAAACAAGTTCAAAACTAACCTTTATAATGCATATTCCATTTTCCATGAATTTTGCAAAATTCTCGCTCTTACGACATTTTCTTGTTAACAAAAAAAATCCAGATTTTAGATTGGCTCAAGCATGACCAAAGTCTTCAAAACTACCAAAAACCCTCTCAAAGGTTTTATTTGCATTAAGCCACCTTGATTCACTTAATTCCGCATAAAAACCTATAAGGGACATTTGGGTCATTTCTATTATAATTTTTATTAAATGCTTTAATATTTTTAATTTTTTTTTCCATCGAGAGATAAATTATTTCCAAATTTATCTCTCACAGTATCAATTATTTAAATCCGTAATGATTTTGAATTTAATTTGTTTTTTAGCATTTATCTTTGATAAAATATTATTTTGAGGCATTTGTCTCTTTTTATATTTATTTATCTAATAATAAAATTATTTTTCGGGATTTATAATTCTAAAATACCTGTATAAATCTCTTTTATTGATTTAGTTTTAAATTTAATGAATCTGGACATGCTTAAGTCTAGATAAATTTACTATTTCAATATTCTTTATCTTATTGAAATATTAGATATTTCATTGAGTAATTATTTTTTATTTAAATAAATAATTTTCCTAAATGTAATTGGACTCACTTAAGTCTCTATGATTTTCCATCTTATTTCTTAACAGACTTATATTTTAATATAAATCCTAATTTCTATTTATCTCAAATTTATTAATTATTAATTATTATATTTATCACTTATCTCCAAGCCTTTATATAAAGGCTAGAGTTTTCTCACTGAAGGCATCATGAAATTTGCATTCAAAAATCCTTAAGACATTTTTTAGCATCTTTAGTCGTGCTTCTTCCTTTCTCCAGCAAATGAAACCACTCAAGCACTATATCCACCATTCCCAAACACTACAGCCACAAAATCAACACAGAATCACCATATAAATCATCCAAAATAGATCAAGACCACTTCCTACATAAACATGGGGATTCCGTCACTTCCTCAAGTTTTCCTTCGTTGCCTGTTCGTACTTCTGGGAGATGTTTTATGCTTTTGCATTCATAAATCCTTTGCATAGTTTTTCCAAGTTTGAACACATCTTTGTAATGCTCAAATTGAAATCAAAAGGCAAAGCCCCGCAGACCCTGCAAATTTACCGTAAGCTGTCTGACATAATCTACATTAGACCAAAACATTACTTTCCATAAATTTTCCGTATTTTCAATTAAATTTTGGCTTCAATTTTGTTATTATGATCACTTGGAACATTTCTCAAACATGTATGCTTTCACTAACTAGTTGGATGTTTGGCTCTCAAACCTGTTCTTTACAAAATTGGCCCTCGGTCTTCTTTGTTTGATTTTAGTAATGATAAAGCTAGAACATGAATCGAAGTTGACAAGGCTACAACGGAACCCTTTAAGGCTACAACGGCCTCTTTAGAGTGGACTCTTGTAAGTAGGTTGCAGGTTGGCTCGCCATTACTCAGAAAGTGTGGTGAAAGTCCAAGAAAAGGGACGCAATGATGCACAATTAGACTCAAGATTATAGTGGACCTTTATCAGTTTGTAATCCATTTCGCTGTATTTTATTATTTTTTTGTTAATTTTTCAGAAAAATACAAAAATACCACCAACAATCCTTATTACACAAGTATTTCTTTGTTTCATTAATCCTAATTAAAAAGGAATTTATTTTTCTTGTTATCCTTATTAAAAAGAGAATTCCTAATTCTCACATAACAAGAGTACTATAAAGGTACCTCTTTACCCCTCTCAATCAATACTCACCCAAATAGTTTTATAGCTTTAAATACAACCATTTCTTTCATCTCTCTTAGGAAATAATTTCTCCTTCCCCTTTCCCAACATAAAGAAAAGCTATTTTTATCCCTTTTAAAACTTATTTATTAAATCAATTTACATGCTTAAGATGCGCTTTTATAATCTCTAATTTAATATATTAATGCCAACTCTCTCTTTTCCTTTCTTCTATGTTTTGATTTTGTCGTTGTTTTAAACAACAGCAATAGCATAATGATGGCAAAAATAGGAAGAAAAAAACATGAAAAAAAGCCTAAACAGATGCTGCACGTTTACATGAAGAGCAGCTAACAAACTTAACGCCTAATTTCTAGCAACAACTAGTTTGACAGCTTCAAAACTTAACTTATTCAACAGCAACTGAAACACCTGTTTTCTAGCTACCACCTCATCAATCTAATCAGCACTTCCAAGTCAACAACACTTTTGCAACATCTTGAGACACATATTCAACAGTCCTCCTTGTATCAGATGTTGCAGATTCCATTCATGAAAAGCTCAGATCACCCTATTGGTTTCTTAGAAAATTTCAAGTTTTCCACCATCTAGTTGACCATCTCATTCTCAGTATTGTTCTCCAATATCACTAAGTGAACTTCCACTTTTATTCCTCCAAATCTCTCGACACTTTCTTTGAACCCATTTGCAAGTAAGACAGCTTGGGGTAAACCCTTTTGGACACGAGGCTTCAAAATTTGCAACCCTTCCATACTAACTATAACCAATTCCACATGATATTTATGGGTTCTTTGTGAATCTCATTTGCCAATCAGAATTTCCTTTTGACTACTTTATGCTTTCACACTCAAACTCTAGAAAGTTGTGTGCCAATACCTCTCTCTCTGTTCATATCTTCCTGACTGTAAAACCACTGCCTTTCAGCCATCTCCTTTGCACCTTCAAGAGCAAATAACCAGTCTCTAAATTTTACAGATACATCCACATCATATGGATGTATCTGTAGAACTTCCACCCTCTTGTAGATTTTCAACAATGAGAGGTGATGCTTTAAAAAGTTTTGACAATGGCCCTGCTGATGAATGTTTTAATCTTTTAGACAGTCCCTCTCCTAGACCACCATCAGGCCCAAGTATTCTGAATCGACAGAGAAGGACTTCAGCATAGTTCATACCTCTGCCAAGGCGAACACCATTAGTAGATGCCATAGCTACCTCAATAGAAGCATCTTTCAGCTCAACACATGTCCACAACCCTGAATTCTCACCAGATGAATTATGAGATCTAGTTATGTTATTACATGTTTCTAGAGATAAACTAAGATGTGACGCTCCAATAGTTGATTTCTTCTAGCTAGCGGCAATTTGTTGACCCTTGCACAAATAGAAACAAGCAGTATCCTTTTCTAGATTTAGTAGCCTTTTGGGCTAGATCTCTGTATTGCTCATACAGCTTGGAAAAGCTACATGTTCCTCCTTCATTCGATCTAGAGAGAAGCTCTTGCCTCTCATATTGATTGTGAACACCTCCTGGCCATTTGCATCTTTGATCCTACATTTCTTGTCCTCAAAGAGCACTCTGAAACCCTTTTCCAACAACTGACCAACACTTAACAATTTTTGCTCAATATCAGGCACATAAAGAACGTCAGTGATGAGCTTAGTACCTGATAGGCTTTCAATGGCCACTGTCCCTCTGCCCTTGACAACAATATGTTCACCATTTCTAATTCTCACTTTGGAAATTGCAGATTTGTCAAGCTCTCTGAAGAGCTCCTCATCATTTGTCATTTGGTTTGTGCAACCACTATCTATCGACCAACAATCACTTGAGCTGTTGCTTGAAAAACAGGTAGTAACAAACAACTGCTCCTCCTCCCGTTGGTCTACAACCTGAGCCTCATTCTCATTCTGGTTGCATTTGTTCTTGCAAATCTTTTCCATTTGGCCAATCTGGTTGCACTTCCTGTACCTTATATCAAGCCTCCTCTAACGCTTATATTGAGGATAACTGGTTCTACCACAATGCTGATATGGAAGATGTTTTCCTCCATTGCTATTTCCGTCATCCCCTTTATGGCTAATTTGATTTTTTCTTCCATTATTTTCCTTTCCTTTGCCATCATCTTGAATCTGCAACTTGGCAGGCACCCTTCACAAATCCCTCTTCTCTAATCAGCCTCCTCTGCTCTTGTGCCTACAATGCATTCAACAATTCTACCAAGGAAATACTTGACAGATCCTTAGACTCTTCTAGAGCAGATATTTTTTATTCAAACCTCTCAGGAAGAGTCACCAAAATCTATTCTACAATTCTGCTATCAGGCATTTGTTCACGAAGAAGTCTTACCTTGTTGACAATGCTGAGAAGCCTATTAGGGTACTCCTAGATTGTCTTTGATTCTTTCATTCTCTGCATCTCGAATTCCCTCCTTAGATTCAACACTTGCACGTTTCCGGTCCTGTCATTCCCTTTATATTCTTCTTTGAAGAAGTCCCAGATATCTTTTGTTGACTCTAAGTTGATAATTCCGATGAACATCGCATCTGACACAGCAACATGTAAGCAAGCCTTTGCCTTGTACTTCCTTGTCTTCTTCTCCTTGTGATTCCTCAACTGAGCCATTGTAGGATTATTTGGCAATGGTGCAATCTCGTAGTCTTCTTCCACTGCCTCCTATAGATCATTAGCTTGCAGATGAGTTGTCATTCGACAACCCAAGTCTCGTAATTCTCTCCATTAAACAAGGGTGGTGCTGTTGAAGAGTAAGCTTCTACAGCCATGATGAGGTGTTTTGGTTTGTGTTTAGGAAGAAAATAGACTGCTATTTGTCTACAATTTCTTTGAATGAAAAGTGCAATTTATACACGTAAATGCAACAGAAAAAACATGAAAAAAAAGCCTAAACAAATGCTGCACGTTTACATGAAGAGCAGCTAACAAACTTAATGCCTAATTTCTAGCAACAACTAGTTTGACAGCTTCAAAACTTGACTTACTCAATAGCAACTGAAACCTATTCTCAACTGCCACCTCATCAACCTAATCAACACTTCCAAGTCAGCAACACTTCTGCAGCATCTTGAGACACATATTCAACAGATTTATTAATTGATTTTTTAATAGATCAGACCATATTTATTTGCTCAAATACAATCAAGTTTCCAACTCTTTGATTATTATGTCTCTATCTATATTTTTGTATGTTTTGAATAATACACTCTTGATTATTTGGTTTTGTGTAGGATGATAAAATTTTAGTTCTTAATTTTTAGAATTTAAAAAGACGATACAAATACTTGTATGAACTCATTAATAATAGAGGGGGCTAAAAGTATTTCCCATTATTACTTTAATCTTTATTTAAATAATATCCAAATGATCTTGGGCCATTCAACAACTTTTTCATTATCACGTTTTTTCATTTTTCAATCTGCGGAAGCATGAAGAAGATGTTGGGTTAGCATTTAGGTATTACGTTTTCACAAAAAAAAAAAAAAAAAAAAAAAAAAAAAAAAAAAAAAAAAAATTGTTAAACTTAGCTTTTGACTTTTACTTTATTTTAAAGTTACACAGGAAGTTTTATGGCTTTACTAAGTTCATTAAACTCATGCGGAATGGGTTAAACATGTTCATTTTGTGCTTTAGGTCTGTTCATTCATCATAACATAAACTAAACATCTTTGACATAATGTAAAGCGCACAAATCATTTTACATGGTTTGGCCAACTGTCTACATCCATGGGACCTCGTCCAGATGAAGTTAATCCATTATGATAAACATATAGTTCAATTACAAAACAAATTAAACATCAGTTGTAAAACTTCATTGTTATGACAACACTTCAAACTTTACGCTTTGGTTGAACTTCATTCTACCACAACTAGCTTCTCACCAGGAAACCACCTAGACACCTGAGCTCCACTCAAGGTTCAACACCAAAGATACACTTCAGCTCCAACAGCTCGAAATCCCATCAAGCATCATCAAAGAAATCCACGTTCCAACAAAAATGCTACTGTACAAAAAGAAATATGATTGGAAGAATGCTCGACACTAACATTGAGTATCATGACCACAAGGCTACAAAAAGGGTTGTGCATAAACAACGTTATCTTGACATTGGGAACTAATGTGGTTACTAGAATTCATAAATTGACAAAAAATACTTACATAGACAAAAACCAAGCAAAACAATAATATTATTATTTCTTACAATGCTTTCTCTCCACTTTTAACCTCCTTAATTATTTTCTTGAGAAGTCACAATCAATTTGATTACCACTTTTAATTATTTAAACTCTTCAATTCAAGCAAAATAACATTCAATTAAGGATATTTTGAATATGTTAAATACCGATACTGGCATCTAATCAGTTCTTATATTTGCTAATTAACTCTATTTTAAAATACCAAGTTTTTAACAAACTATTAAACACGTTCTTTTTTTTTTTTTTAAATATTATTTTCAAACAATATATTAACACGTGTTTATTTTCTGAATACACATAATTTAAACAACACTGTTTAAACATTTTCTATATTTTTCACAAAATACATAAGGATTTTATAAATGAACAAATCCCCTAGTAACACACCGTTTGTTATTCATGAAACCACCTTTCCTTGTTCGTGCTAAAAGAAATGATAGATAAGATGATAAATCAACAGAATTACTCAATTAAAGTGAGTATAACTATAAACAACATGTGAAGCATGTTGATAGTCCAAGGCAACCTCAACTGGTGGAAGGTAATGAGAATCTCAATTAAAGAGTTCGATCGAGCTTTGGAGTTCATCCCTCGTATTTATAGCAATGTAGTTTTTGATCACCTCATTTTACATTCACACATATCAACTAAATTATAAAAATTTATGTACACACACATATATAATATTTAAAATGATTTAGCTGCGGAAGTCCTTATTTTATAATCTGGACATGTATTAGTATTATTGATGGCCGTATGTCCTTGTAATAGACAAAATTAAGTCAAATTTCTTGTATCATAAATGTAATGTTTTCTTTTTTTATCTTTAGTGCATTACTACAGTGGAAGTGTTATTTTGAATTTTAGAAGATTGGGGTGGCGTACAAGATAAAATAATTGCTTAACAATATACAATATTAAAATAACGTACCAAAATAGCATAAGTGATACTTCCAAAGCTCAAATCATCAATCGGAGACTTCAATTGCTGCTCTTATAGGTTCAACTTATGAAGGGCAGGGCCAAGGAGTAAAGCCTACTATCAATTTCCACCAACTGTATGTAATTTTGATATCAGATATTAGTAGCGAGAATGAGAATTTAAAAGAAAGTACAATTAAAGAACATCATTATAGCTTGATACTTACAATTTATAAAATGCTTAAGTAGCGGTGGTTTCATCTTCAGAAGCATTAACGCTAGCATATATGCTGGCAAAGATATCCAAAAGAATAAAGATGATAAAATGAAAGAGAAAAGAGAAAGGACATAAATGTTTAACCCCCTGAGGTATTCCCAATATACTAAAACACCCTTTAAGGTATATCTAATCGCCCTTAACCATTTGCCGTTATGATTTCGTTAATGTGTCTAATCTCACTATGTCAAGGGTAAATTCTGTTTACAATCACTGACTATTACCTTAAAGAAGTTATTGTATATTAGGTATACTTCAAGAGTTAACTATACATTAGAGATACCGAAGAGAATTTCAGCTATTACCCACAAGAAAATACAAAAATATTAAGGGAGAGAGGTTTTGAGAGTACTATATCAACCTTACCATAAAAAACAAAAGCGCTTTCAATCATTCATTCCTTGCGATTTCATATCCAAGTCATAGAATCTGAACAAACTAAAATTCATTTGAATCAATCGTATATGTAATACAGAGTTAAATCACGAAACAGGTAGTGGCTAATTAAAAATCCACCTTCCATTCATGCTCTGGCATCGCAAGGTAACAACTCTTTACTTCATTAAATGATAACCACACAAACATTATAATTAACATATATATACATTCTTTGAATTTTTTCTTCATCTTAGTAAACGGAAGAATAGAAATATTACCCAGTAGTTATAATTCTTGCTCTGCGTATTTGCGAAGCAACAAAAGATGGCAATAGAATAACAACGAACTGAAACAGAAGCATTTGAAAGAAAAGATTAATTAGTAACATTATTTACTCAAAACAAGAAACAAGAAATAAGTTAAACACACCAAGAAAGGTCGATGGATAAATTTGAAGAGAAATATTAACCTGTATACGAAGAACTCTCCTCTGAAGTCAAACCCAATCAGGTATGTAACGAAGACCCTACCACGATACCTTCCCATTCCGGCTCACCTTCTTCATGGGATGTATTTTCAAATCGGAGAGGGGGAGAAATTTTAATGCTTGATCCACTTGAGTATTTTTGGACATGACAAATTTTCAAATCCACCAGAGAAGTCGCTTTTTCATCATCCATTGGAAGAGATTCTAGATCAGAAATTTTAATCATAAGCATTGACTTTAAATTGGAGAAGGGGCAGAAAAGCAAGAGAGAGTTGAGTTCCCCTTTATTCATCAACGTCATCGTCATCGTCCGCTCCAGCGGTTTCGAGCTGGTCTTGAGCAATTTTTAATTCTTCCAAGATGGATATAGCGGCATCAATATCAAATTGGGGCATTTGGTATATCTAATTTGGAAAGACAAGGAAATGAAGGCAACCTCGTATCTTCATAATCAATTTCTCCTCCACCATCCCCTTAATTAGACAATCATAAAGGGTGATTTGCTCAAGGGATGGAAGATGTTGTTGATAATGAGGAAGAACTATTACTTGCTTCCTCTGAAATGTACTCCAAATCATCTAGATGACTAGAAACAAACTCTTCAATAAGAATTTTATCCATGTGGTGGTATGTTGGCATCTTCTACATTTTTTTATACTAATTGAAGTTAAATTTGTGAGGGAGGAAAGCCAATCACAAATTTAACACCCTAATGACTTACGCTAATTTCCTTAAGATTTGGGTGTGGCTTTAGACCTTCTAGCACCACTTCATCAGTTCCTTGAACCTTTCCAACATCACTTCTCCCCACTTCATCAATTCCTTGAACCTTTCCATCATCACTTCTCCCCCAATCCAACGTTAGAGACCGAAGAAATTGCTTCCCTTCTAAGTTGGCCAACTTGCTACTTTCCTCAATTTAATTCTTATTTTGAGTTTTCCTCTCAAGTTCTTCAACCCATTTAATTCCTTTGTCCCCTATGTTTGCTTTTTCTGTCGGCTTCCGTAATTCTCTCACTTACTACAAATAGTGGTAAAGTCTGAAGATTAGTCAAATGCCCTAGTCCATATGGCATTCCACTAAAGAACACATTTTTTATTTATAAGATGTCTAAGGTTCACCATTTTTTTAATATCTCTTGGTAGTTCCTTAAGTTCGTTACAGAAGAAAGATCTAATGTTTCCAAATTATAGCCTCGATAGTGAATTAGAGAGTACTTTAATATCCACACAAGAAAAATTGAGATATCGCAAATGCTTCATTCACCAATTAAACTCAAAAGTTACCATTTGAACTCAATAATTTCTGAAACCTACTCTCCAAAATCTAATGCTCGTAAGTACTTATAACTTGTTAAAATTTCATCACCACCATTCAAGTTGAAACCCCAGTTAATCGATAAAATAAAAGTAAGTCTTATATTTTTGACACTATATAATACAACTGGAATGTCCATGATCGTTTTACTTCACCACAGTCAAGTGATAAATGACGACATCTTACATCCACACTTCAACCTTATCAAAAGTTTGCATGATGCATTCAGTTCCTGCAACTGATTGTGCAAGGTCATGCATAAGATCATGCATCTTACATCGGTTACATTGCCCCATCTACCATATTGTGGATCTTGAAAAATGATTTCCAAAGTAAAGCCATAAAATACTTATTACCACATCTTCTGGACATTCATTGTTTGATGTCTGAAGAAACCCTTGCGCCATCCAAAGATGAATTATTTTTGCTTATTAATCTTATAATCCTTAGGAAACAATGCACAATAAGCAAAGCATTGTTTCAAGTTTGAAGGGAGATGATCATAGCTGAGCTTGAGTAATGGTAAAATATCACTTTCTTCTTTAATCACTTTTGACATTTCGTTGTCCTTAAAATTCAACCAATCATCTCCTTATTATTACCAAAAGTATTGTCCTATTGTCATTAGGACAGAAACTCCACCACACTTTGCCACAATCTCTTTTCCAAACTCTATTATTTCGAATCTTTTGGTTCCTTCCCAGGTTCAAAAGCTTTTTGGGTAAACAAAGACCAAGACTTTTTTTCATCTAGTCCTCTCAAGGGATAGACATAAGATTCAAGTTTGCTAGTAACCTTAGCAACTACTTCACTACGTGTAGTAACTAGTATCTTACTTCCTTTTGAACCATTCATTAATAGATTCATCAATTCATTCCATTTATTATGATTCTCATTCCATACATCATCCAAAACTAGTAGATATCTTTTCCCATTAATTTCTTTTCGAAGGAATTCCTGCAATTCGTTCAAATGAAAATTTCCAAGTTCTTTACGAGTTGCAGATTTTATTATCTTTTCAACAATTATCTTCATAATAAAATCATCAGAGACACACACCCACATCCTTAACTCAAAATGGTTTATGATACTCTCATCATTATATACAAGTTGAGCAAGTGTGGTTTTTCCTACTCCTCCAAGTCCAACTACGGTAACAACTAAAACATTCTTATCATCATTTGAGTCCAATAGAAGTCTTATAACATTATTTTTATCATCATCTCTTCCGATTACCGTTTCTACATGTATGAAAGAGTGTGTTTCCCTTTCTATATTTATGACTCTTTTTTCAACAGGACACTCAGAAAGGTGGAAATGCCTATCATTTTTAATCTCATCCAGTTTCTCCCTAATAGTCTTAATCTTATGAGCCATTCTAAAACTATATGCAATTTGATTCGATTTGGAGAAAAAGATCCGTACCTTGTTTGCCAATTTATTTCGACTCAATACCTCTTGCCATTGAAGTTGAGTGAAGAAATCGTCTAACAAGTCATCTGCATCATAAAATGCATCTTTGAGCCTTTGGATCCAATCTGTTACCTCTCGGTTTTTGCTGTGCTGCTCCTCAGCATCGAGAATTACAAGTTTGATAGTGTTGACAGTGCTCTCAAGTTTTTTAATCTCACCTTTAACACCCCATGCCAATTTTCCTTCTCGGACAGCCGAGGACCCCAACTCTTCCAAGATTTTCCCCGCAATGCTAAATATAATGCCTTCTGCCATTTGTTTTCCGTTGCTCTATTACAAATTGGTTTTTCAAACGGTAGCTGTAAAAATTAATTGTAAGACAATGTTACTGCTGTTTATAGACAAAAGTAGTAACATTAATTCTTGATCAGCACACAAACTTAAAATATGAAAAAGATACTTGACTTACATGATGGAAATCTAAAGCTAGAAGTAAAGGTAATAAATACTTGGCGTAATGATAGGAAAAGAAAAGCATCTATTAGCACAATGTTTTGCTTTGGTAATAATCAAACATTAATCTCATTTAAGGTTTATAATTCTTTATTTTTAATCAAAACATTATTTACTACGAAAGATTTGATAGTCAAGTGATATCCATTCATATTTTTATCTTATAACATCTTGGTACCCATTTTACAAAGTTGCATATAAGCAGTGTTTTAATAACCGATTTGGGGTGAAACCTGGCAAAGTGGTCGGGTCTCAGGTTGACTAATTGAACCAGTTTGAATGACGGATCAAACCGGTGACGTTAGTGTGTCCAGAAATTTTGAAATCCAGCAAACACATCCGTAAAAAATTACACCCTACAAGTTTGAAATCCAACAAACATACCCCAAATGTAAATCGGTGGTCAACTGGTTGGTGGCGGTGACACAACAAATGCAAATCCCACTCATCCTTTGAGCCATTCCTCAGCAAATATGCCCAAGACCTGGTCGAAATAGAAACATTTTGTGGCAAGAAACCACCATCAGCGTTGACAACCCAGGCCAAATAGGGCCTTTTTCCTGCATCGACAACACTTCCCATCACAATGAAAACACTCTCCTCAGCCTCCTGACAAAAACCTATCTCACACCCTCGTTCGCTTTACCAATTCTCGGCAACAACCCACTATTGTGACTGTGCAACTTTTATCTTTTTCGATCGATTTACTCACCGAAAATCACCTTTGTCGCCACCTTTCAATTTGTCGACACTTCCTCTCCAAAACCTTCAACATCCTCGCCACTGTCTGCTCACTGACCGCCGCTCTCCTCTCTAGGGTTTGAGATTGAAATTGGTGAACAGTGGAAATGGTGACCGGCTTGGTGAAGGCCCTGGGTCTCGATTAGATTGGTTAAACTGGTTGGGTCGGGCCGGGTTTTAAAATAGAGCATTTAAGTAATATGGACAATGCGTTTTGATTTTGTTTCTTTTTAATATAAACAAAGAAGAATCCAATAGAGAAAAAGCTAAAGCTAAATCAAAAGACCACCTTTGGCATAAGAATAGCAATAAAAAAAACGTAAGAGAGAACATTACTTTTAATTTTATGATTGAATTATTCCGAGCTAATAGCCAAGAAAACCATTAATTTCACAATAAATAGGAGATTGCCTTTCAAAAAGTTAAAATTTTGAATATTGTGAAATGTTTTATTTTCTGTTCTACCGTATTTTATAACTTTTTTTAAGTAAATTTAAGAATTAAATCATTATGAAAAGAAGATTAAATATATTTTTTTTCAAAAAAAAAAAAAAAGTGTAGAAAACGTGTTTTCATTGTTTTTATTTTTTATTTTCAGAATACTGCTTTTATAAATGATACCAAATCTGTTCCCAAATTTTGAAAATACAAAATTCAATTTTTTGATCTATTTCCTCAAAACATTTTGTAAAGTACCATTAAAGATAATTTAAATTTTGTAATTAGATATTTTAAAGAGGTTAATAGGCTTCTTGACAAAATTTCGTTCTTAATTTTTACAAGCGTGTAATTTACATTTTTATGAGATCAAATTTCATTTAAATTGATTTTTTTTCCCCTAATTAGAAATAAAATAGTAAATACTTGCCCAAAAAACAATTGAGATTAACAATAATAATATATATTAAAAAAACTGAAAAAAAACTTTTATGGTTAATAACTAATCAACATATATTATAACTTTTTTTACACAAATTTTTTCTTGTAAACTTATGTGACAAAAGATGTTTGAGTGATTTTAAATTTAAAATAAACTTTCACCCAATCACCTTTTGTCACATAATTTTGTGACAGAAAATTTGTATAAAAAGGTTGTGTGTGTAGTATTACCTTTTAATTTAAAACTTAGAACAATGGTAAAAATAAAATCATAAAAGAGTATGTCTAGATTTACCGTTACCTTGAGACCATTTTCCTTAACAGTTGGTTTATTACCTCAACACCTTCGCCAATTGATTGCTGATCAAACTGTCAAGGGACGTTATGGTCATTTCATGTCAAAAGTTAAAATAAATGAAAAGTTTACACATGGAATTAGGTTGCGAAAATATTCTGTAAAATTGTGAGAACGCCCAAAAGTTACCTCCACTTTTAGGCTGTCAAACAAAAATTCAGGGGACATTAGGGTCATTTATATCATATCCAAGATATGTTGTGTTGATGCTTGATTTTGACACCAACTGCTTGCACGTGTAAAATATTAAGCGAACTTAGAAATCACACTTGATATGGGGATATCAAATTAAATAATAGGTGAGAAGCAATATTTAAAGTGGTTCGGATGCTCAAAAGCGAATCCTACGTCTACTGCTATTGTATTAATAAAGGAGTAAAAACATGTCGTATGCAGCAAGTTGAGTTACAGTTTAAGGAGAATACAAAGAGAGAGAGAGAGAGAGAGAGTAAGCTATTTCAGAGTAAAATTAATCAATCCTGCAAATGAGAGGGAAGACATCTATTTATAATGAAGAAGTTTAAGGTAATGATTACAAAATCTGTAAGTGGGTAGGTACCATGCAAATCCTTCTTTGCGTTCCATTGGTCACCTGCCCGAGGGATTTCCTCGACTAATGCAGGGTTTGGACACGTAGGTGATTTCCAACCGCTTGCAAGACTGACACCCACCTACTGCGCTGACAGTAACCATGCAACTTGCGCCATTGCTCGACGTGGCTGTACCTAGACGATACAGAACCTTCTTGAGCTCTGACTGAGCCTTGCTGATGAGGCTCCACGTCAGCCCTACCTTTGTAGGCATAACATGTTGGAAAAATTATATAGAAGTTTTTCTCACCAATTAACGGTTATAATTAATTTTAAACAAATTTATTGCATTTCATAAACTATAATTTTAAAATGGTTATAATTAATTTTAAACAAATTTATTGCATTTCATAAACTTTAATTTTAAAATTGTGATGTTTTTTAAATGTTACATATGTGTGGTGAATTGGATTACATTGTTACAAATATTATAACCAAAACTGACATATTATAATTCATAAAATATTTTTATAATAAATTACAATAATTATTTATAGTCTTCAATTTTATTTAATAATTATTTTTTATAAATAAATTTTACAACTTTTATGAGGTTAATTCAACAGCTTCGCTGATAGAAGTATACCGAAACTCTGTATTTGTATGCTTCGTATCCAAATTCATAACCTGTGCGATTTAGATGTTAAAAAGTATTTGTCCTTATCTTAAACTTGTGCTGTGGGTTGCAAGTTTTTATTAGATTTTTAGTTGAAATAATATTCAACCATTAGATGACTTTCCTACAAATTAAATGCCTCTTCTTTTTTAGTGTACACTACGTTAAGTGTATCATAATACGGTCCAAACATTCTCTTGTGAAATTAAAAAAAAAAAAAAAGAAAACTTGATAGGGGTATATTAGTAACTAATTGTGACGCTTTATATTACCTTTTTTTTTTTTTTTGGGAGGGGGGTGAGAAAGAATTTACCAAAAACCATATAAAACGGTCATCCTACCATAAGACAAGCTCTAAGTTAGACACAAAAGAATCAAGGTATTCACTAAGAGTACTAACTAATTGCTAAACTAAGCAAATAAACACAAAAGCTAAACAAAACAACAACGCAAAATGAAAACAAGGAATGCACACCTCAACCAAGGTTGCCCAACAACACTCACTCCTCTTGTTTTGTAATCTTTATAAACAAAAGATTGGAAACAAGAGGGGACCAACTAACTCTACACCAAACACAACCCAATGCCAAAAGAAAGGTCAACCACCCGACCTCTAGACATGCCACGGGGGAGCACAAAGCATCCAAAAGGAACAAGCTACACAAAGTTGAGATCCAAAACAAAAACAAAACAATCCTATCACAGGACATACCATAGGTTAGGAACAATGCTAGCCAAAAAAAAAAAAAAAAAGGAAAATACATGGAAATACAAAAACTCAACCCAAAACTTCTCATCTGCATCCAAGAATTTCGGCTGAACCAAGAAAGCATCAAGCAACAAGAGTGGGATCAAAGGAATATGACTTGAAAATAGCCCTAGGAAGGCCCCAAGAGTCCGCCAATCTCCTATTACTAAAAGAGGCCTTGAAGTTTTTAAGATCCATAGCTCTTTCTCTCACAATGCACTTGATAGAATTAATAATAGAATGAATATCCTTACATCTGCCCCAAAACATCCTACTATTTCTCTCCCTCCAAACCCAATACACCGTAGCTCCCAAACAAAGCTTTTTTCCCTTCCATCTTCTAGCAAGATAGAAGATCTAATCATGGCAAGGTCTTACTAAATACCCAAAATGAGATAACTCAAAAATACTACACGATACGAGTGAATAAATGGACAAGCAAAGAAAAGGTGATCTAAGGATTCCTGCCCCATATTACAAAAACAACAATTAGCATTAGAAGTAACATCATACCTCATGAGACTATCCTTAGTGGGGAGTCTCAATTTTAATGCCATCCAAACAATCATAGCATGCCGGGGAATAGAATTATGAAACCATACTAGGTCACTCTAATCCACTCTCCGTTTCCTCCCTCAAATAACCTTCCAAGCTAATTTAATTGAAAAACAACCCCAAGAAGATGGGAGCTATGGTGGCAAATTCTTGGGCTTTTATGGACATGACAAATTCAGTATTACCCTTTTAACATCCCTCCCACATAACAGGTAAATCTTTCACATTCACCCAAAATTAAAAAAAAAAAAAAAAAAAATAGTTGCCAAATTTTCTTATTCAACAAACAAAATTCATAACAGTCATTCTCATCATTCAGCCTATATTAAACAAGATCATATTCGTAATCCAACCACAATCATCAAATTTAACGCGTCTTAAGAAAACTGAAATAAAAAAATGAGAGAAAATTGGTTTGCAGACAGTGCAGTGGCCATGGCAGCCACTGGAGTTCTCATGTCGCCGCGTGGGAGCTTCGCGGCGGCTAAATGTGGCCGCGGCCAAGACTCCTGTAGTTGATGTGCGGTTTTTTCCCACATCTTTTCTAAGTGGTATGTTTTGCTTGTACAGATTTGTCAGACTATGGAGAAAGAATTGGGTATTCCAATGGGTGATATCTTCATGGATTTTGTCAAAACCAATGGTAAACCAATGCCCCATTAACAGCATCGGTAAGATCCTCCAACTATAATTGGCAGTATGAGCTGTTAAATTAGTCAATACATTATGTGATTTTTATGTTTTACGCTATGCAGATTGCACAAGTCCACCGTGCCAAGCTGATTAATGGGCGTCATGTGGTTGCCAAAATTCAACATCCGGGCATCAAGACAATTATGTTGGGGGTTTTACATGCTTTTGTTTATAAATATAGGATGCAAAGTAAAACCTGCAGTTTTTTTTATAGGGTTTAAAGGATGTGAAATTGATTATTGACTGGATGGCTTGGGCAGAACCGCTATATGACTTCACTCCTGTTTTAGACTGCAGAGAAGCTCTAGCTAAAAGAACTTGACTTCAATATTGAAGCTGGTATGATAATTTCTGAGGATTCATCGCATTTTTTTAAAACAAAAATGGGCTGTTTTCTGTCCCTGGGAAATGTGATACACGCATGAGCTTTGATAAGGTAATCGAGAAATGACAAGAAAAGTGATACAACACGCGAAATGCGGGTGTACAAGAGGCGTGGGAAGGAGCACCAGGGGATCAATAGTATTAAAAGAAGCAACTAAAGTGTGAATTGAAGGTAGTGGGACAGGTGGCGAAAGATTACTGGAGGAGGGATAAATTCTGTTAGTGGAAGAATTGAATAAAGGTAGCAGCAGAGGAGAAAAGAGGCATCGAGAAAGAAGTATTGAAAATGGGAGGTAGCTGGCCCTCGAAGTCCAGCATATCGGTTTCTATTATGTTCTAGTCTTGGTTTTCTCTTATTTTCATTGTCGTTAATTAATCCAGTAGTTCTTATCTGTGAGATACTATCTGGAGTGGTGTAAACTGAGTTATCAGTGAAATACAACCATTTTATTAATTTGGAATTCTTGAGGTTGCCAAGAACTGTTGTGTGTTTTTGTTGGGATCTGTTTTATGTGTGAATGAATTGAGAAATCTGGGAAGGTTCGCAACAAATTGGTATCAGAGCAGGTGTGTGTGTGGGTTATGGTACCAACAAGAATGGAATCTAGGCTTGAAAATGTGGAACGGGAAGTAACGAAATTGGGCGTAGAGATGGGGACGATTCGTGAATGCTTGGTGGAGATACAGAGTTGGATGAGGAGAAAGGATGAAGATGAAGCTGGACGTGGGGAACAGAATTCATCCAGAAACGTGAGAAATCAGGAAGGGGAGAATCAAAACAGAGTAAGTGGATCAGGGAGTTTGGGACAAAGTCAGAGTGAGTTGGGAGGAAGAAAACTGGAATTACCAATTTTCGTGGGTGATGATCCTTACAGGTGGATCTTTAGAATTGAAAGGTATTTTTCTCTGAATGGAATCCCTGATGAAGGTAAGCTAACAGCTGCGGCAGTGTGCATGGAAGGGGAAGCTATTAACTGGTATCAATGGATGGAAGTCAGAGCACCTGTAACCTCGTGGCCATCGTTTAAACTTGCTTTAATTCAGAGATTCAGCAGATCTCAAGAGAGTAACCCTTATGAAACTCTAATGGCCCTGAAGCAAAACAGTTCAGTCGCTGATTACAGAAGAAGATTCGAAGCTGTAGCTGCTTTGTTGGTGGAAGAGAAGGAAGAGATCCTGAACGCTGCGTTTTTGAATGGGTTAAAGGCAGAAATTCGGGCTGAGCTGAGGTTGATCCAGCCCATTTCTCTTCTCCAAACAATAGAAAGAGCCCACAGAGTAGAGGAACGTAACTGGGCTTTAGAAGAACTTAAGACAGGTCCAGCAAGAGTCAATAGGTAGAATGGGCCTGGATTAAATGTTGGGTCAAATATTATTGGATCCAGGAGCTCTAACCCGATATCCACCCGACCAGGTGATTCATTTAAAGCCCCAAATCTGACTGAATCCCTAAAATCAAACTCCTTCTCAAATTCTTCCTCAAACTCATTCTCAAATTCTGGGCGAAGAAACGCAGAGGGTACTACCGTGGGTTCATCCATGAATTCTTCTCCTCGCGAATACTCCTCTACAAACTTCAGATCCTTCGATAGAAACTATCCACCACGACGTGAATTTCCCTTTCGAAAAATGGCAGAGGCCGAAATATAGAGGAAAAGAGAGAAAGGGTTGTGCTTCAAGTGTGATGGGAAGTATTCCTTTGGCCATAAATGTGGTGAGAAACAATTTCAAGTAATCCTTGTTGATGAAGAAGAAGAAGGAGAATTGGATCCGGGGGACGTGGAAACCAGTGAAGGAGCGACGGCAGAACAAATCCAAGGTAATGTTGAACTTTCTCTTAGCTCGGTTGTGGGAATCAATGGCCCAAAAACGATGAAGTTGAAAGGCAACATTATGGGTCATGAGGTTATTATTTTAATTGACAGTGAGGCTTCCCACAATTTCATTAGCTGAGAGTTGGTAGAGAAGCTGGGTATTGCTGTAGAAAGAACACGGGCGTTTGGAGTGAGAGTTGGAGATGGATATAAAGTCCGATGTGAGGGAGAGTGTAAGGCAGTATGTTTGGGAGTCCAGAGGGTACAAATAATTCAAGATTTTTTTCCCTTTGAAATGAGTAGTGCAGATGTAGTGTTAGGCATGGCTTGGTTAGAAACATTAGGGGAAACTACAATGAATTGGAGGCAGCAGGTGATGAAATTTAAATTGGGTGAGGAAACGGTGACCATTATAGGGGATCCTACACTTAGCAAAACAATGGTTTCTTTGAAAGCCATGATCAGAACGTTGAGGAGTGAGGGAAATGGATACATGGTTGAATTTGGGCAGCTACAAAAACAGTCAGATGAAGAAACCAATGTCAGTAGCAAGCTGTTTCCAGTGTTAGAAGCATTCAGATCCGTATTTGAGCCTCTACCGGATTTGCCCCCCAGCAGACCCCAGGACCATGCAATTAGGTTACTTCCCGATGCCCAACCCCCAAACCTTAGGCCTTATAGATATCCGTTTTACCAGAAAAACGAAATTGAGAAAATCATTGGGGAGATGTTAGCCTCAAGAATCATTAAGCCTAGTATTAGTCCTTTTTCCAGTCCAGTGTTGTTGGTTAAGAAAAAGGATGGTGGTTGGAGGTTTTGTGTAGACTATAGGGCACTCAATAAACTGACCATTCCTGACCGATTTCCCATTCCGGCCATTGATGAATTGTTCGATGAACTTGGGGGAGCGGAGGTATTTTCCAAGCTGGACTTAAAGTCTGGCTATCATCAAATCAGAGTGCGCTCTGAAGACACGCACAAGACGGCTTTCCGCACTCATGAAGGGCATTACGAATTCCTAGTTATGCCCTTCGGATTGACCAACGCCCCATCCACATTCCAAGCATTGATGAACGAGGTATTCCGGTCTTATCTTCAGAAATTTATTCTGGTTTTTTTTGATGATATTCTTGTGTACAGCAAGTCAATGGAAGACCACATGCAGCACCTCAGTCTCACATTTCAGAAGCTACAGGACCACCAATTAGTAGCCAACCGAAAAAAATGTTCCTTCGGGCAACCCCAATTAGAATATTTGGGCCATTTTATTTCTGCAGACGGATTGGCGGTGGATCCTTCTAAAATTGAGAGTATTGTCGACTGGCCTCGCCCGAAAGATATTAAAACACTCAGAGGGTTCCTTGGACTGACTGGGTACTACAGACGGTTTGTCAAAGGGTACGGTAAAATCGCACTTCCCCTGACTAACCTGTTAAAAAAAGATGCCTTCATGTGGGGTGAGCAACCGCAGGCTGTATTTGAAGCTCTAAAATCTGCCCTGACCAGTGTACCAGTGCTCCGAATGTCGGATTTCTCTAAACAGTTTGTTATTGAAACGGACGCATCAGGGTGTGGGTTGGGAGCTGTCTTAATGCAGGAAGGAAGGCCTCTTGCATTTCTTAGTAAAGGACTGTCAAACAATTCGAAACTCAAATCCGTTTATGAAAGAGAATTGATGGCTATTGTATTAGCAGTACAGAAGTGGAGACATTATTTGTTAGGCCGACGTTTCCTTATCAGAACTGGCCAGACTCCATTTCCTTACTGAACAGCGGTTGCTGAATGAAGACCAACAGAAATGGGTGTTAAAACTGCTCGGGTTACAGTTTGAAATACAGTATCGACCCGGGCCTGAGAACAAAGCCGCTGATGCCTTATCCAGGCGCCCTGAGAGTGTGGAAATTAACACCATCTCAATGGGTTTCTTTGGAGGGTTGGATGAATTGGAAGAGATCATCCAAAAAGATGACAAGTTGAGGCAGCTCACCCAACAGCTTATGGTCGACCCTTATTGCCATCCTCCTTTCAAGCTAATGGGTAGACACCTTATCTATCATAACAGGTTGGTTGTCCCGAAACAAGGCCCCCACATTAAAAAACTTTTGCATGAATTCCACTCATCCCCGATTGGAGGTCACTCTGGATTTTTCAGAACTTACAAAAGGCTGATGAATGTGTTTTATTGGGATGGAATGAAGAGGGATATCCAGACGTATGTGAACTCCTGCAGTGTGTGTCAACAGAATAAATATGAAGCACTGCGGCCAGCCAGATTATTACAACCTCTCCCTATTCCCGTTCAGGTTTGGGAAGACATCTCCATGGACTTTATAGTGGGACTCCCAAAGGTGCACAATGTGGATACTATCCTGGTGGTGGTCGACAGACTCACTAAATACAGTCATTTCCTCACACTCAAACACCCTTTTACAGCAAAGGAAGTGGCAGCAGCCTTAATTAAAGATGTAGTTAAGCTTCATGTGTTTCCACGAACGATTGTGTCGGATCGCAATCGGGTGTTCATGAACCATTTTTGGGGAGAATTGTTCAAGCAGGCTGGAACTAAACTTCATCTGAGCTCGGCTTATCACCCGCAGACGGATGGGCAAACAGAAGTCGTTAATAGGTGTTTGGAAACTTACCTCCGCTGTTTTGTAGGAAATCAGCCTTGGTAGTGGCCTCACTGGATTCCATGGGCAGAATTCTGGTTCAACACTACATACAGCAGCTCCACGGGCATGAGCCCTTTCAAAGCTTTATATGGACGAGATCCTCTAGCTTTGCTGAAATACACAGACCATAACTCTCCGGTGGATGAAGTTAATCAACAAATGCAGACCCGCAACAGCATTTTACTTGAGCTTAAGGAGAATTTGCACAAAGCTCAAAACCGCATGACAACTTCTGCCAATGCAAAGAGAAGGGATGTCCAGTTTGAAGTGGGTGAATCTGCCTACCTGAAGCTACAGCCTTACCGTCTGAAATCTTTAGCTCTCCGCAGCAATGAAAAGCTAAGTCCCAGGTTTTATGGCCCCTTCCAAGTCCTTGAGAAAATTGGTTCAGCCGCTTACAGGTTAGACCTACCAGAAACTGCCCTTATCCATAATGTATTTCATGTGTCTCAACTCAAAAAGGCCAATTTTCCATCACCACATATTCAGCCTCTTCCGGATTCACTGAATGAGGACTTGGTCTTAGTTGTTGAACCAGAGGAAGTGCTTAAGCTCCGCAGGTTACTCAATGGTGAAAGGGAGGTTCTTGTTAAGTGGAAGGGGTTACCCCACCATGAGAACACTTGGGAAGAATATGACACCCTGAAACTGCAATTTCCTTCATTCCACCTTTAGGACAAGGTGGCTCTCCTTCGGGAGGGTATTGATACAACACGCGAAATGCGGGTGTACAAGAGGCGTGGGAAGGAGCACCAGGGGATCAATAGTATTAAAAGAAGCAACTAAAGTGTGAATTGAAGGTAGTGGGACAGGTGGCGAAAGATTACTGGAGGAGGGATAAATTCTGTTAGTGGAAGAATTGAATAAAGGGAGCAGCAGGGGAGAAAAGAGGCATCGAGAAAGAAGTATTGAAAAGGGGAGGTAACTGGCCCTCGAAGTCCAGCATATCGGTTTCTATTATCTTCTAGTCTTGGTTTTCTCTTATTTTCATTGTCGTTAATTAATCCAGTAGTTCTTATCTGTGAGATACTATCTGGAGTGGTGTAAACTGAGTTATCAGTGAAATACAACCATTTTATTAATTTGGAATTCTTGAGGTTGCCAAGAACTGTTGTGTGTTTCTGTTGGGATCTGTTTTATGTGTGAATGAATTGAGAAATCTGGGTAGGTTCGCAACAAAAAGAAATCACCGATTTTGTATTTCCATTGTATGGATAAATTTTCTTATTGATGCTTGTTTTGTGTTTATAGAAACTACTAGAACTGTGTATAGCAGTCTTGGTTGCAAAAACAGATGCGAAGATAACACGCCTGCTAGTACAGTGGAAGTTCTTATTCGGGAAGTTATTCAGGCATGATTTTCACTATCATTTCAAATTTCAAATGAACACATCTTTCGGTTATAACTATTAGATTGTTCAATGTAAGCACTTCCCACGATCTAATATATTGAATATATGTCCTCCTATTATGTAACATTTAGCAAGGTAGTTATGTAATGGGAAGCAGGGAGTCTTTTTATTTTTTATTTTTTAAGTGCTTTAGTTTGGATTGATGGTTTACCTAATCGGTACAAATGCTAGTTTGATCTACTATTTACTTTGGAAGTTGACTTTCCTAGAGTAAAGAACACTGCCTTTTGTTTTTCAAATGCCTAAAAAAAAAATTGATAGTCAACTGAAGCTGTCCTCATTCTAGAGTATATGGATGGGATACGTTTAAATGACTCTGAATCTTTGGAAGCTTTTGGTGTTGACAAGCAGAAGATTGTAGAAGAAATTACACGTGCATATGGCCACCAAAGTTATGTTGATGGATTTTTCAAGGGTGAGCCTCATCCAGGTACTTGTTCTCATGATTTCTTATTTTTACCCTTGTTGTCTTGAAAATTTGTTTGACCTTCGGAATAAGTCATTATATTAGTGCTACAATGAAAGTTGGTTTTTTTTTTTTTTTTTCTAATTACACAATACACCACTTGTGCAACAACCAGTTCCCAGTACCTATTCCAAAGATTTCTTGGTTGTTTTTATGCAGGAAATTTCCAATTTTGCTTGACTTTGGGCTCACAAAGAAACTATCCAACTCTGCGAAACAAGCACTAGCAAAAATGTTGTTGGCCTGTGCAGAGGTTTGGCTGTTTGGGTTAACTTTTAGTTATTTTTTTCATCTTAGAATAATATTGTTGTTGGGAGATTAAGTTGTTGGTTAACTCACTTTAGTGTATGGTTAGCCATTTTAAGTGCAGCGGAAGTATTACCAAGTTGATTAAGACATTTCTAATTTAACCACATCAAACACAAGTGCGGAAAAATAAAGAACACAGTCATATACATGGTTCGGCTAAAATCCATTTTTAGCCTACATCTATGGGACCTTGTCCAAATCGAAGCAATCCACTAAGTTAAAAACACATTACAAGATAGAGTTTAAAGTTGATCTAAGATACAGTAAAAAGAACCCACTATTCAACTTTACAATTAGCACCACACTTTGAATCCTTAACATGTAACAACTCCTTGGACCTTCTTCACGTCAGGAGCATACCCAAGAACAACTTGTGAACCACTAAGCTTCAAGCATTGATGCCAAGCACCAGCATCAGCGAAGGAATCACGTTCCAAGAGCCATCAAGTCAATGAATGATATGGTGAGGTTTTGACACAAAATAGAAATGAACCTTTGAACCTTAAGAGAAAGAATACTCTAAGAAATTTCAGAGTACAATAAAATAAAAGATCAAAAGGTTAGATTCAAAGATGCAAGATAAGATGATATATAATGTAGTGTTTCTTGCTCAACACATATGTGTCACGTCAGGCAACAAGGGGCTAACCCATGTTTGTCCAAATAAGGAAAGTATTATTCTTTTGGTTTGGACCACAAAACAAATTGGGAAAATAAACTTTATTTCCTAGAACCACTTAAGGATAATATGACACATGTAAAAAGGTCATAAAAAGATAGAGACAAAGATAAACAATATCTTTTTCACTTTTTCAAACATGCAACTCATGCTGGGTTGCAAATATCTGAAGTGAGAGTGTAAGCACAAACTATTGTGCGCACACACTCGAAACGAAACAAGTTAAGACACAGGTCTGACAACAGTGTGCACGCAGAACTGATGTGCACACACATAAGAGAGGAAACAAGCCAAAACATAAGATTGGCAACCAGTATGCACACATAATTGTTATACACACACAACTCATAAGTTTGACAAATATGAATATTCCACAATTGTAAAGAATTGTAGAAATTAGAAAACTATCTGATGACTCAGTGTATTGATTTTGTGAGTGTCTATGAGTTAATTGCTTTGGCATGAAAGACTCATGTTCGTTTCTTCTTTAGCTGTAATCTTTTAATTTCTCTCAGCATTCATTATTTTGATTAAATGCTTCAAGCTAGACATTCATTATTTTACATACTTAGCTTGTTAAGTATTCATAATGTTATTAGCTTGATTTGATAGGGGAGGATGTCTCAATTTCAATATTTTTCACCACTTTATGCTTAAGATTTGTAGATGACTTTTTTCTTCTCTCTCTCTCTCTCTCTCTCTCTCTCTCTCCTTTTTTGGTTAGAATTTTAAATCTCAGTCCTTTAGAGTTTGAATTGGCTTACCTTTGTTAGAGCATCTCTAAAAGACTCTTTATATGACTCAAACTCTTTATTATAAAGAGTTTATCCATAAAAATAAGAGTCCAACAGACTATTTATTCTTTAAATGTAAATTAAAGAGTGAGTTTGACTCTCTACATCTAGAGAGCCAAATTTCACTCTCTTTCCTAATTTTAATTAATAAATTGTAAGTTTCTATGTATTTTATTTATTAATTCTTTCTCCTATTAACTCTCTTTCTTGAAAATAAGAGCATCTTTATTAAATTTAAAGAGTGTATTGGATTTAAAAAAAAAATTTGTTCTTTATATTTAAAAAATAATGAAGATACTTTTTATTTATATAAAATATGCTTTTTAAAATAAAAAGCACAATTGGAGATGCTCTTAGAGCTTAAATACTATTGTTGGATTCTTATCTACTAGCTTAAGGTTTTTTTGATAAAGTGGTTGCTTAATTAACTTGCTATTAGAGCCAAGTTGACTCGTGGTCTTTTGCTTCACTCTCCAAATTGTATTAATGAAATTATAATAAGTTGTATTTGTGATTGTGTTTGCTCCATACATTATTGTTTGACCTTTACCTAAATGGTTTAACTTTTGGGGAGAGTGATTTCTTAACAAGCTTGTTTTGACTCCGATTTCTAACCAATTTATTTATTGATATTGTCTTTCTTCTTGACATCTCTTCAAACAATTTCTCTTTCCAAATTAAGAAATAATTATTCTTGTCTTTGTAGAAGGGGGATCATGTAGCTCTTTTGTCTGCCATGGCAGAAGTGGGACTTAAGCTATGTCTAGACATGCCTGAGCAGGCTATGGAGGTTACAACTGTATTCTTTCGTGGTTCCACACCAGCAAATGAAGCTCATGTATGTTATACGCTACTTTGAGATTTTCTTATCAACTTAGATTGTCTTGCTAATCTCTGTGAACCAAAGAATTAGAGACTAGAATAACTTTGGAAAGTTCAGTTTGAGTGGGCATGTGGACCAAAGAGTCAGAAATTAGAGTATGATGGGTTGTTTGCAATTTGACCAAAGTGATGTCGTTTTTGAAGACTCAAATAGTTTCCTTTTCTACTTTAATCAACAGCTATTGTTTTACTTTTACTAAATGCAACTGTATATAAAGAAGACTTTCTCTATATTTTCATCATTCAATTCAGTCAATAGAGAAACAGTTCTTCTTTTCATGTTTAAATCCTTAAATCAAATCCTCTCACTTTGTTAAGTTCACATGGTATCAGAGCCAACGACTAACGTCAATGGCAAAGATCTCAGATGTTAATCACTCCGACAACAGCTTTGAAAGAATGATTCACTTCTCCAACTCCTTTTGCTCAGCCTTTCCAACGAGTCTTCAAGTTGTCATTCCAAAATTAACTAGAGACAACTATAGAGATAATTATTGCTTCTGGAAATCACAAATCCTTTCAGCGGTGGGAGCTCACGAACTTGAAGACCATTTGATAGGTCTGATTCCTTGTCTCGTACCTTTAATTGCATCAGATCATGAAGAATCGAGTGAATGTTTGGAGTTATCTCAAAATGCCAATCTTCTACTGCAATTTGGTTAACTCTTGAAAGTGAATTCCTAAATGATTCTAAATCCAGGGCTCTTCACTTAAAAACATTACTTCAAAATACTCAGAAAGGAAATCTGAGTATCAGTGATTATGTTAAAAGAATGAAGGGAACAGCCGAGAGTTTGTCTACCAGTGGCCAAGTTATTTCTGATGAAGATTTACTAGGATTTATCTTGGATGGCCTTGGTCCTAAGTTTGATACTGTAATCATCAACCTCACATCACAGATAGAGTCTAAATTTGGTTCAGTCACTTTGCAAGAAGCACAATACCTATTACAAAAGTATGAAATAAGGATTGAAAGGTTCAATTTAGCTAATTTTTTGAATAATTCAGTTAATAGCTCTGTCAATATGGCTGCAATTAGCACTCCAGGATCCTACTCTATTCAGGGCAATGTTTTACTGACATCAGTACCCTCATCATCTATTCCTCTAAATCAACACACACCAAACTCAAATACTTTTCCCTTAAATACTCCACCTGTTTCAAATATTCCCAACCATCTCATGCATCACCAATATCCTTTGCACATTGGAATTCCCTCTCCCAATATCTCCACATTACATGATCAGTTTCATGCCTCAACAAATATTGGGCAGTATGGAGTACCTAACCAAAACTTTAGACCATCTGGTTTCTCTTCTTTTGGACGAGGTAGAGGAAGAAGAAATCCAAAAGGAAAATCTATTCTGTAGTGCAGTGTTACCACCGATAAAATTCAAACTATAATGGTTCTCCTACACCTTTTGGTAGTCAAGTTCATAGAGGTTATCAAGCTGGTATTGGTCTTCCTTTAGTTAACCAACACATTAATACCTCCACCTATCCATCTAACTCTCCATATGGTGGACATCAAAAGTACGCAACTGGTGGTAGTGGTGTGGTTATCAACAACAATAGCAATCAGTACTAAACTTTAACCATGCACCCTCAGCCTTCATTATCCTTAGTCAACAAACACCTATCTCAGCTCTTAGTCAAGCTTATTTTGTTGCTCCTCATCCTTTAACAAATTCAAGCCTTGTTTCTCCTAGCACTACCCATCTTCCCTCAACCTCAATTCAAGATCCATCCTAGTATGTGGACTCTGGCGCAACTGATCATGTCACCTCTGACCTGAACCAATTAAGTGTAAGCAGAAACTATGATGGAACTGAACAGCTTCGAGTCAGCAGTGGTGAGTTTCTCAATATTTCTCATGTTGGTTTTTCGCTTTTGCCTAGTACATTACAATCCAAGTCTTTATATCTGAAAAATGTTTTATGTGTTCCCCGTATAACTTAAACTTTGCTTAGTATCTCTAAATTTACTAAGGATAATAACGTTGTTGTTGAATTTTTTGCTCATTGATGTGTGGTTAAGGACAAGGTTACCAATCAAGTGCTACTGCAGGGCGATCTTAAGGCTGGATTGTATCAGTTGAACTTGTCTCCTGTCTCTATTTCCCCTTCACAATTTCCTTCAATTAATGTCTCTTTAGCTTGTTCTAAGTCTCCTGCTCAGTTGTGCTCCAATAATTCCGTTAAGTCAACCTATTCCTTAAATAATTTAGATCATTTTAGGACTCTTAACAAAACTCAGAATAACATTGTTAGTGTTGATTGTAATATAGTCCCAACAAGTTCTGTTCAGTCCAAATCTATGTCATGTGCTGAAAATGTTGCTAAGTCTAGCAGTGTTGAGCCTATTATCAATAATTGTAACTCCTTTTCCATCAATAAAGTTCAAGATTTGTCTACTTTTACTGCATTAAATTTTGATTATACACACACTATTACTAATTCTGATCATATGCATCCTAATGTTAATTCTGCTAATTTGTCAAAAAATAACTTTCCTACCATATTACATTTTGATCACATGCATTCTAATGTTAGTTTTGCTAAATTTTCTGCTGATAGCTTTCCTGCCACATTACATCTTGATCATATACATTCTAATACTTTGCATGATACTTTGCTTGATATTTCTGCTTTCATTTTGAATTTTGCTCTTGTTCCTAATAATTTTTCAACACATATGTCACATCCTGCAGTCCTAGTGTCTCAAACTAGTAAAACTAGTGACAATAGTGCTTTAGTTTTGCACAAAAGGTTAGGACATCCTCACAATGAAGTGTTCAACAAAATTATAGCTCATATGCCTAAGGTGTCATCTTCATCACTCAAAATTGGTTCCTCTTCACTCCTTTTTTGTGATGCCTGTTACCTAGTAAAATGCATAGGAATAACTTTCTTATTTCTCAATCTAGAGCTACCTCACCCTTAGAACTGGTTCACAACGATGTTTGGGGACCAGCCCCTATTGTGTCATTTGAAGGGTTTAGATACTATGTTCAATTTATTGATGACTTTAGCAGATTTACCTGGCTTTTTCCTTTGAGAACTAAAAGTGAAGTTAGGTCAGTTTTCATTAGGTTTCACCATTTAGTTGAACGACAATTTAACATAAAACTTAAGTGTTTACAGTCTGATCAATTAGGAGAATATAGAGGACTTATTTCTTACCTTTCTAATTCTAGAATTCAATTTAGACACTCTTGTGCCTATGTGCATCAGCAAAATGGTAGGAGTGAGAGAAATCATAGACATAGTGTAGAAACAAGTTTGACTTTGCTTGCACATGCATCCATGTCTTTACAATTTTGGTGGAATGCTTTTGATACAGCTGTTTTTCTAATTAATAGAATGCCTCATTTTGTTTTAAACTTTGTCTTACCCTATCAAGTCTTGTTTCATAGTCTACCTCTTTACTTTACATTGAAAGTTTTTGGTTGCACTTGTTATCCTTACTTAAGAGACTATCATCAGCATAAGTTCAATTTTCATTCTGAAAAATGTGTTTTTCTAGGATATAGCTTAGTTCATAAAGGATTCAAGTGCTTGAGTCAAAATGGAAAAATTTACATCACTCCAAATGTCAAGTTTAATGAATCAGAATTCCTTTTTGCCTCCCAATTTAATCTATTCACTTCTGCTTCTACAACTTCAGTTGCACCTCAGTTGACTAGTCATGTAGCTAATTTTCCTTTTGTGTCCATAAAACACTCAGATTCTTCTGATACAACTCCTATTGGAGGATTTTGTCCTGCTACAGCCTCTTGTGTTAGTTCTAGTCTCTGCTCCGCAATTGGTAAGACTAATTCAATTTCAACTTTTGACTCACCAAATTTGGCCTCTCAACAATCTGATACACATTCTTTGCACCATTCCCAATCAAACACAATGCATACCACATCTAATTCTCCTCCCACCCGTCGTTTAGTAGTTGATCTCACTACACAAGCACACTCCATTCCACACCAATCTGATTTTTCTTCAGGTTGTCCTCTTATTGTTGATCTCACTGCCCAACCACATACTATACCCAGCTACTCTAATTCATCCTATTGTCTTGAAGCTGCTACAGGTTCATTACTGTTCTCTTATGCACTTAATGTTCCACAGGTCACTCAAAACATCTATCCAATGGTGACTAAAGCCAAATCCAAAAATCCTGCCCCATCCAAAGCTGTTCTACTTACCTCTAGCTCCTCTCCACCTATTATTCTTGAACCTTGTACTGTTAAAGAAGCATTGAGTTCCTCTAAGTGGCAAGCAGCCATGCAAAATGAGTTCACTACTTTACTTAAAACCAACACCTGGTCCTTAGTCCTTCATACTAATGATATGAATAGAGTAGGAAATAAGTGGGTTCTTAGAACCAAATTTAACTCAGATGGTTCTCTCCAAAAATAAAAGCAAGGTTGGTTGCAAAAGGGTTTCAACAAACCCTCGGTCTTGAATACTTTGAAACCTTCAGCCCCATGATAAAACCTTCAACCATCAGAATTGTCCTTACTTTAGCCATAACTCATGGCTGGTATATTCAACCAATAGACATTAATAATGCCTTTATGAATGGTACATTAACCGAAGATGTCTTTATGAAATAACCTGAAGGTTTTGAGCATCCAAAATTTCCTGGTTTTGTGTGCAAATTGCAAAAGGCTTTGTATGGGCTTAAACAAGCACCTAGGGCTTGGTTTGATAAATTGAAGCAAGCTTTAATTGCTAAAGGATTCAACAACTCAGTGTCAGACTTTAGCTTATTTGTTTTGAAGATGGGTGATCATGTGACTTACATTCTCATCTATGTTAATGATATCTTAATCACTGGTGGAAATAAGGAGTTTATTCACAAGCTGATTCAAGATCTTAATGATCAGTTCTCTCTCAAACATCTTGGATCAGTTCACTATTTTCTTGGCATAGAGGCCACAAGAAACAATCAAGGAATTCATCTCAAACATACCAAGTATATCCTTGATCTGTTGGTTAAAATAAGAATGGCAGATGCACATTTCTGTCCAACTCCTTTAGTTGTGGAGATTAAACTCTTTTATGGAGATAGTGAACCTTTTAAAGATCCAACTTTGTATAGGAGCACAGTGGGGGCTTTGCAATATCTTACTCTTATAAGACCTGACATTAGCTTCATTGTTAATAAGCTAAGTCAGTATTTGCAAGCCCTAACCGAGATTCAATGGCAAGCTTGCAAGAGAGTGCTTCAATGCCTTAAAGGAACTCAAGATCATGGGCTTCAATTCAGATTAGTAGTTTCAATGTGTGTTGAATGCTATGCTGATGCAGATTGGGGTAGTAATCTTGATGATAAGAGGTCAACTAGTGGCTTTTGTGTATTCCTCAGTCCCAATCTGATTCAGTGGAGTTCTTGGAAGCAAAAAGTTATGGCTTTATCTTCTATAGAGGCTGAATATAGAGCATTAGCTCATACAACAACTGAAGTAGCCTGGTTAAAGAGTATTTTCTCTGAATTGGGTATTAACTTCTCTCAAGCACCTACCATTTGGTGTGATAACCTTCGTGCAAGAGCCTTGGTTGCCAACCTTGTATTCCATGCCCGAACCAAGCACATTGAGATTGATGCTCATTATATAAGAGATCAAGTCTTGGCTAAGCAACTTTTGGTTCAATATGTACCTACAAAACTGCATATAGTAGATGTCTTGACCAAAGCACTTTCAATTGCTCAATTTCAAGAGCTAAAGGAGAAACTTAATGTTATTCCTGTCTCCTGTCCTAACTAGTTGCTTCCTGGCTTGTGTTTGTGTTACTTCAGTTTTTTCTCAAACTGCATTGGTTTCTCTCTAAAATGGTCCAACTATGAGAACACATCTACTGGTTGAAAACTTCTGCTCTTGAATTGCATCTGTAGTATCTCAAACTGCATTGATTTCTCTCTGAAATGGTCCAGCTATGAGAAAAATTTTGCTGGCTAAAAATTTCTACTCTTGAATTGCATTTGCAGTATCTCAAGCTGCATTGATCTCTCTCTAAAATGGTTCAACAATGAGAACACTTCTGCTAAGATGATCATTTGGTTGTGCAACGCTGCATTTCTTGTAATCATTCAGTTCTTAATTTGGTTAACTCATTGGTTATGGTTGCAATTCCATGCCTCTTTCTTGGTTCATGCTTATCATTAACATTGAGTGAGCTTTTGCTGATTTGTTGATGTTGCTTTGTTATTGGGATATTTGTCGTAAGAATAAGGGTAGTTCCAAAGTTCTAACTTGCAATGCTGGGTTACCAAATTATTATAGTTTGAGTGCTGATGCAGATGATAATGGCCTAGTTATCAGATTAGCTAATAATGGTGTGATCTTTGCAAGGTGAAATAACTCTGGAAAGTTCAGTTTGAGTGGGCATGTGAACCAAAAAATCAGAGACTAGAATAATCTGGAAAGTTCAGTTTGAGTGGGCATGTGAACCAAAGAATCAGAGACCAGAATAACTCTGGAAAGTCCAGTTTGAGTGGGCATGTGGACCAAAGAGTCAGAAATTAGAGTATGATGGGCTGTTTACAATTTGACTAAAGTGATGCCGTTTTTGAAGACTCAAATAGTTTCCTTCTTCTACTTTAAGCAGCAGCTACTGTTTTACTTTACTAAATGCAACTGTATATAAAGAAGAATTTCTCTGTATTTTCGTCATTCAATTCAATCAATAGAGAAACAGTTCTTCTTTTCATTTTTAAATCCCTAAATCAAATCCTCTCAATTTGTTAAGTTCACAATCTCCCTGTGTACAGAAATCTGTAAAAACTTTGGCTGAGGAAAAGAACAAAAGCATGAAATATATACAGGAAAAGATGCAATTTACCCATGATCCGACCCTAAACCTCCATACCTGCGACCGCCTCTCACCGCCACTGCTCCAATTCTCCTTCCTCATCCCTCCGTACGCAGAACCCATCCCACTTTCACTTCACCATCAACAATTAATCATAAATAAACCCATCCACCATCATCCACAAACTATCCTCCATCAAAACAAACAAAAAATATAAATCAAAATCTCAATATCATTCACCCAACAAATACAAAGAAATAAAATTCAAAACATCCACTCATCTGACAAATACAAAAGAAAAGAAATTGTTATGGGATGCGACTTCTCTGAAAGAAATGGTGACAAAGATTTGTGGGTTATGATTGCTTTGGTGGAGAACGAAGGTGAGAGGCTTTGAGAAGTAGTGGGGGAGGGAATATTAGAGGTGTTGAGAGAGAGTGGAAAGGATTTCGGTAGGCACACTTGTTAGGATTCCACATCAGGGTCCCATACCTACCAAAGTTTGGTACTTAAGTCTAGAGGCTCTCTCACCTATCAGGCCGGTCTTTTGGATTGGGCTCTCCCTTGGGCTTGAGTTTCCAATGAAAGCACCAATGTTAGAACTCAAGCCTAAGGGAGAACCTAACCCAAAAGACTAGCCTGATAGGTGGGAAAGCCTCTAGGCTTAAGTACCACACTTTGGTGAGTGTGAGATCCTGATATGGGATCCTAGCATTGCATCTCTCTTCAAGAGCCGACGTTCACGGTAGCTCGACGGTAGTCCTTTCCCCTTTTGGGTGGCTTCATTCACCTATCAGTTATTTGATATAGCATCCCCTCCCAAGGAAAGCACACTGCACCTTAATCTAGCCTATAGCCCAACTCTCAACGAAAACACTAATGTTAGAACTCAAGCCCAACGGAGAACCCAACCCAAAAGACCGACCTAATAGGTAGGAGAGCCTCTAGGCTTAAGTACCACACTTTAGTGGATGTGAGATCCTGATGTGGGATCCTAACAACACTGGAGAGAAATAGTTTGGTTGAGGTGGTAATGGTGGTGGCGGTAATAAAGAAACTAGATATGGTGAAAAGGGTTGGGTTTAGACGGAGGAGACAATCAAGGGTAAGAGAGGCTTTTGAGGAAATAATGAAGGAGAAAATTTTGAAGGGTAATACTAGGCTCACAAACCCTTCTCACTAACTTTCTCTCACAAATGCGACGTGGCAGCTAGCAATTATTCTCACCTGTTCAACAATGGGTCTTGCTTGACCAATTGCGAGCTGACCAATTGCAAATTATCACATTGCGTTTGTGAGAGAAAGTTAATGAGAAGGTTTGTCAGCCTATCTTTATTGAATTTTGAAGGGTGGAGATTTGCGTGGCATGAGTTAAGGTGAAATGCTAAGTGCGGGGAATGAGGTGGGGGGAAATCCCCGTGGGCTGTATTCCAGGGCGAGACGGGGATAGGGAATGAAAAACCCAGCCTCGTTCCCATCCCTAAATAAAACTACTTTTCAAAAATGGGCTTTTTTTTTGGTTATAACCTTAGTGCTGACTCTCTAGCTTCAAATCATGTCTTTCATGCTCATATCAAATACATTATAATAGATGTGCATTTTGTGCAAGAATTAGTCACATGTAAACAATTAGATTTTCAGTACATAGCCATTGAGCATCAAATAGTTGATGTCCATATCAAGATTTGGCTGCTGCTTAGTTTCTCACTCTTTGAAACAAGTTGCAACTAACTACGTTGTCTAGCTTGCGGGGGAATGTTGTGATAAGAAGAGTAGAACAAACAAAGGTAGCTAAAACTGGGAATACACAAAAGAATTCAAGATGTGAAGCTTCTGAAGACTGAAGCATCTAAGTTTGTTGAAGTTCAAAATTCTGTTTTTAGCTTCAAACGGTTATTATTCACAGACGGTCACAACATGATGTTAAAGTTTGTTTCTCATTAACAAAACCAAGTTGTTCCGTCTACAGTCATCAGTTTCTTAAGCTAAACGGTGTGTTGTGCTTCAATACAGGTAAGCCTGGCAAAACAGATGGGTTGGGTGGGTGCAAGTTAGGCCCAACGGGTACAACCCAAAAGGACTGATTCTAAACGGGTTCAAAATATTGAACCCGTACCCTATACGGGTACGGGTGGATCCATGGGTGCCCGTTATTGTTCTTTGCAGTTTTCATTTGTCACAATCACACCCCACAATTTCTGCACTTTTCATTTGTTACAATCACACCCCCACAATCAACTCCTGCACAACTACTTTGAAGTAAAAATCCTTTTTTTTTTCTCCGTCTCTCTAATCTCTACTCTCTATTCCTTCAATGTGGCTCCCTCCTTGTTCCTGTAGTTTTCTTCCTCTCTCTACACGCTTTCTTTCTTCTTTGTCACTATCTGTTTATTCTCTATATCTACAGTTTCTTTCGTATCTGTCTCTATGAAGAAAAATAGGTTTTTTGCTTCAGTTCTTGATTCCTATCCCTTCTCTATCAAATGCACTTGTTTATACTATTTTCTTCGTTTATTGGAATGGTGACAAGATTGGGCTTCTAATGGAGAAAGGCGGTGGTCGGGTTTCTGTGGTCGTTATAGGTGACGATAAGTAGCAACTGTGATGATCTTGATTTATTTGGGTTATCTTGATTTGAATGATGCTGTTAGTTATTATCGGTAATGGTGGACTAGGGATTTTGATTTCTTTTTGTTATTTTTGAATGTTGAGGATGCTGGATGTGTGTGTGTCTTTTTTTTTTTTTTTTTTTTATATATATCTAAGGTTGTTGATAGCGGTGGAGGGTTGTAAAATAAGATTGACATTTTTTGTTTAAACTTTTTGAGGCGGTGATGGATTGTCATGGGCGGCGGTGACTCTCTTTCTACTCCATCTGTTTTTAGACCCTCCAAAAGGAGAGGAGATATCCAAGGTGGGTCCTGAATTAAGACTCTCCTACGAGGCTCCAAACACACAAGCTGCTGACTTTCAATTCTGGGCACTCTTAAATTACTAAAAGTTTCAATCTTTTCACCTCTCTGTTGCAGAATCTCGTGGCTTTCATTGGTGGGCACAATAAAATTCGTTGAATTTTCAAGATTTTCATGGAAATCGATATGAACAAAGTCTTGTAGAGGCTGAAACTGAAGTGGGCTTGAAGGCAATCTTCTCAGAGTTATAGGAGAAGAAGAACAAGATGAAGAGAAGAAATTTGGATTTTTGTGGGGCAGTGGGGCTTTTGTTCATGGAATTTTGAGTTCAAACAACTCGGTTTTCTGGTGGCTGTGGTGGTGGTTGTCCATTGAGGTTAATTTTTTGTTTCACGGGTATCCGTGGATATACCCGGCCCGGTCCACTCGTTAAAAATGGACCGAGCTGGGTACGGGTCAAGAAGCTGGTTCAAAATCAGAGACCCATATGCTATATTATTTTGACGGGTACGATCCACCCACGGGTATGAACCCGTTGTCTAGATAACTCAAGCTTCAGAAGAACTTGGACTCGAAGCGGAGGGTTTATCTCAAGTAGTAATGAACAAGCTACAGATCAGAGCATATAGTTTTCGTTGTGTGTTTTTGTGCTTCCTATTACGTTTTGTGTTTGTTGACCTGTCACATCACGTGGTTTGCCAACGTGTCAACTTTTGCATGTATAAAATATAAATATTGAGGGTTTTACATTTCAGAATTAATGAAAAATCTCATTTACAAAAGTCAACTTCTGTTTCTCTTTTTTTCTCCACTCTTTGCTAAAATCTTCGGCTTTAGTTTTTGGTTTATATATAAGGTTATTTTTGTCTTTTAGGAATGTGGAAGACTATAGAGTGTAATAATTGGTTTTTCATTTTTTTACAGTGGTATTTACATCATTTCATTATTTTTAAAGTGGTCAACTAAGAATTCTTTAATGAGACTCTTTATTTTAAAGGACATATTTTACATAAATAAATAATATGTCCATTAATTTCTAAATATAATAAACAAATTTTGTATTCAAATCTAATGGATTCTTTAAATTAGACTTAATAAATAAGAGAGATACTTAATAGAAGAGGGAATTAATAATAAAATCATAAAAACTTGTGATTTATTAAATAAAATTGAGATAGAGAGTGAAATTTGACTCTCTAGATATAGAGAGTCAAGTTCACTATTTAATTTATATTTAAATAATAAAAAGTCTATTGGACTCTTGTTTTTATGGACAAACTCTTTATAATAAAGAGTTTGGATCATATAAAGAATCATTTGGAGATGCTCTAACGATCAACTAATCAAGGATATTTTGATCAGTTCTCATCAACCAAATTTTTTTTAACCGAAGAATGAAAATGCTAGTATTTGAAATAAGTGTAGTTGAGGTTAGTAAAATTTCTATTGGAGCGTTTTTTTCATTTTAGTAAATTTTTTCAAATCAAGTACAGTCAACTAAACTTTTGTTAATAAAAGAAAAATAACTACAAAAATAAAATAGGTTAATAAAGATTAAGGTTTTAAGGGATATGATTGGAATTTAAAAATTATAATAGGGATATTTTTGGAGAAGTCATTTAAGATAAAATAAGTAAAAAGCCAAAATATTTAGATTTTTCCATTGAGATGAATATAACTAATTCTTAGTCTTAAAGGGGCGTTTGGTTTTGGGGTATTGGAGATTACTGAGGTTAAGTCATCTTATATTACTTGATTACCATGTTTCGTTGTCAAGTAATATAAGATACCGGTAATCTTCAAATGTCAATAGTGATTACTATTGGTAATATTAGAGGTAAACTAATTACCTCCATTTTCTTAGCTATTCTAAGATTACCAGGGTTATCTTTTTTTGTTACAATTCTGTCCCTTATTAATAAAATTTTAGGACAATAATGCCCTTATTTTTAAATTTATTTACCTGAATATGACTTTTACTATTTCACCCAAATTAATTAACTTTTTGGACAAAATTACCCTTGAATTCAAAACAAATTGCAACCCACCCAAGCCACCGCCCCCACCCACCTACTGTCGGCAACCACCGTCAAAACAGCGCACAGAAGGCCAAAAATGGACGCCATGCGTCGATATGGCCATTTCCGGCCAGATATCTGGCCGTCAAAGGCCAAATCCGTCAATCTGGCCGTCAACGGCCAAATCAATGGCCGTTAACAGCCACGTCTGTGGCCGTTAATGGCCATTGATCTAGCTGTTGACGACCAGATTAGATATGGCCGTTGAGTCTGGCCATTTTCGGCCAGATCTCTGGCAAAAAATGGCCATATGGCGCACGGAGGCCATTTCTTGCCTTTCGTGCGCCGTTAGGTTGCCGGCTGTCGGGGGCCTATGGTGGTTGTCGGCGCCCGGCAGTGGCTGGGTTGGTAGGGGTGCTTTGTTGATTTTTTAAACTTTTGTTATGGGGTTGTTTTTGCTAAGTTTTTAAATGTAGGGGGTAATTAAATAATCAATATTAAAAAATAATATAATAATAATATTTAATTAGAGGACAATTCAGTAATTTAAATAACATACCCACCAATTTATTCCTCCCAACCAAACATATTAATATAACATACCCACCAATTAACCAAACACATTTTCCTAAAGATTCCCAATAATCTTCAAGGTAAGTTATCTTTCCAGTAATCCAACATTCCCTAAATCAAACACCCCCTAAGTGGTAAGTCCAAACAACCAATGAATATCTGAATATAAAATATTCACCTTTTCTATGTCTTTAGAGGTGAAAACAAGCAGACCCTTACTCGTAAATGTCCACAAATTGAATAATTTGAAACTTTTGCCGCCCCAGCCGCGCCCCCTTCCCCCCCCCCCCCCCCCCCCCCCCCCCCCCCCCCCCAAAAAAAATAGATATGAAAAAGTTATTTAGATAAGGATATATATATAATGTTGGTGGCTTCCTTGTAGTGCACTGATAAGCGTGACAGTCCCCTGGCTGTGCATTACTATGCGCAACAACAGGTTCTGCATGGCTGCGCACAGCCTATGAAGGTCGCACATTGTTGCGCATGGCTCCCCTTGGGGCTGCGCGCAGCCTTATCCGGAGCCTTTGGTTATACGTTGTGGCGTGCCTAGGCCTGATCAACTAGTTTGAGGCGACGGGCAACTGCGTGCAGTTGCCCAACCTGCCTAGGCTATGCGCTTTTGTGCACAACAAATGCCAGCGGTTGTGCACATTCACGCACAACCACTGCCAAGGCTGTGTGTGTTTGCGCATAGCCACTGTTGAAGCTATGCACTTGTGTGCACAACTATTGCTTGGGCTGTGCGTAGATGGCCAGGTTGTGCGTAGGTTGTGGCTGCGCGTTAACACGCGTAGCCTTGTTGTAGCAGCTTGTTTTTGTGAGCTACTAGGTTGCTGCTCATCACAACTAGCTAGCAACCCGCATTTCTTTTGTGAGCCCTTGTCGCGTTGGGATTTCTTTGGGAAGTTGCTCATTCGTTGTTGCGAATGAGTTTTTGAGTAGGAGCTACTTGTATGGTTTTACAGTGTTGAGAGTGGTCACTTCTCTTGAATTTACGAGTCGTTGGCGAACTAACACATTGTTGCACGAAAGTGAGCTGATTGCTTGAAACTTGAGAATTTTGGTATTCTTATGATGTTTTGACTTTCGTATGATATCACAAAGTTTTTGGAATGGTAAAAGTTGTTTTGATCTGCCTAGTTTGCGTTTTCCTAGATTAGGGACTAAACTAAAAATGTTAAAAGTTTAGGACCAACATAAAATCCTACAAAATTAAAAGGAGTAATTGGTAACTAACCAAAAACAAATTAAAATATGTTTTAAATCTGCTTTTTCCTATTTTGATTGATTGCAATATTCTTATTTGAAATTATATGGTGCCTGATACATGAGCCTTAGACCTATGACATATGTTTTATGTTTTATTTATTTGGAATGTATGGTTGTAATTTATTTTATTAAATAGGGTTTTCGTGTCTTGTCTTCCTCTTTCATTCCTGTTGATACTAATTTCCATACTGACTAAATCATCGAACATAAACACGTGCCAACTAGAGGTACTCGGTTGACTCTTGGGAGAATCGAGTGAGATAGGTGCGTTATTCTTGGGAATTAGCGTAAGGGACATGTGTCACATGTAGCGGTGCTGAAGGTGGTTATGTGCCTCCCAATAGGCGATGGATAAACTAGACGTTTTTAAAGTGGTTTGGCCGAGAAAGCGAATAAGGTCTACATTCATTGATATATTATTTCTTTGTGTGGTGTTCGAGATACAAAGGATGAATTTTTCAGTGATTGGAAAAATCCTTCTAATTGGCCTTGAGGTTTGGCATTAGAGAGAAAGTGATGCTCCATTACTTCTTTTTCTGTGTTTGATGTGTTTGTGTATCTTTTTTTTTTGTTGTTCACCTCTATGTGTATCTCTGTGTGTCCCCTTTCTTCTCCTATGGCTACTGCCCTTTTATATGGAGAGAGAGTTTTAGAATGTCGTGATGTCAAATGCGTTAGCCACATTGTCCAATGTCACACGGTGGCCGGAAGAGGGCAAGAACTTTTCTGAATGGTTGCTGAATGTGTGCAGGATTCTGTTTCCTTTTATGATAGCTGCAAATCAGTATGAGACTCACATGAGTTTGTTGTCAGTTAGTTGGTCGAATTGTTGCAGAAGGTGTGCAGGATTCTGTTTCTTTTTGCAAGAGTTGAAGGTTCAGTTTGAATTTTGAAGAATTTGTTCATTGATTTGTAGTTGAAAATTCTGCAGTTTTGTAGTTGAATTTTTCTATAGTTGAAAGTTCAGTGTGTGGTTGCTACAAATGAATTTTCTGGGTTGGTCTGTTGTTGCAAGAGTTGAAAGCTCAGTTTTTTTTTTTTTAATTGATTTGCAGTTGAAATTTCTGCAGTTTTTTTTTGTTGTTGAAGTTTCTGCAGCTGAAAGTTCAGTGTGTGGTAGCTACAAATGAAGTTTCTGGGTTGGTCTGTTGTTGCAAGAGTTGAAGGGACTTGTTTGATCCAGTCTTCTTTGGTGGCAAACTGAACAAGTGTTTGATCTGCTGATTGGTTGCACAATGCACCTTTGTTTTTGTTAGTGGCAAACTGAACAAGTGTTTGATCTGCTGATTGGTTGCATAATGCACCTTTGTTTTTTTTTGTTGTTGAAGCTTTTTGCAGTTTTTTGTTGTTGAAGTTTCTGCAGCTGAAAGTTCAGTGTGTGGTTGCTACAAATGAAGTTTTTTGGGTTGTTCTGTTTTTTGTAAGAGTTGAAGGGACTTGTTTGATCCAGTCTTCTTTGGTGGCAAACTGAATAAGTGTTTGATCTGCTGATTGGTTGCATAATGCACCTTTGCTTTTGGCCCGCTGATTGGTTGGAAAATGCAGATTCAGAATTGATGACTTTCTTAAGGTGTTTTTTTTGTCTGCTGATTGGTTGCAAAATGCAGATTCAGAATTGCTGACTTTGTTGAGAAGAAAGTCTAAAGTGAATGCTTAGATTAGAAGTGGTTTGGTTTAAGGGGGAATATTGACCATAAAAGTGAAAGTGGTCAAAGTATCAAATGTTGCCTCTGTACACTGTCGTTTAGTTTGTTTATAATTGTGCTCTTTACGCTGTCGTTTTAAGCAGCAATTGAACTACTGAAGTAGCTACTGAATGAATGAGTATAAGTGAGCTTAAGTGAGCTTTGTTATTGTTATTTAGAAAGGATAAAATAAAACAGAAAAGTTCTTGCCCTCTTTTCTCTCTGAGTTTTCTTGATTTAACACTGCAGTCCTTCTTTTGTACAAAGCTCACATGCCCCAATGCCATAGCTAATGATGGATGTTCCCTCTAACAGTAGGTGCCTTTATAGGTATCCTCTTGATTAGGCTACATGGAGAGCACGTGGAGCTTGTATGGCTGCGTGCTTTTCAACCAGAGTATGCAGCTTATACATGGTGAGCTGAGCTAATCGATCTAAGGGTTCAGATATTTTCTTCGTGTGGGCCCCTTTTTGATTTGTCACACCTTACGTCTATGCTTTCATGTTGAGTGTTTGCGTTTCTTCACCGAACAGTCTTTCTTTTTGAGCTTGATGCTTGCTTCGTGTTAAGAGGTGTCCTAGCCTCCTCTACTTAGTCTAGGTTTCTTTGCTCAGTCCGGGCTGAGAATTTTTCCCGTACACAATTGTCCCCTAGTTTTCTAAGGTCGAGGCGAGCCTGAAAAACTAAGTCTTCTACAGTCAAATCTCATTAATGTTGTTCTGCTGGTCTTGTTGTTGCAATTTTTTCGTCTGTCTTCATCTTTTCAACTGTTCAGTGGATATCATGCATTGTTAGGTGTTGTATTTAATGGGATGCGATTGACTTGCCATCTCGCTTTTTAAAGCGTCAAGGGCTATAGGCGTTTCGAGGATATCGAAGCGACACTGTAACGCTTTTCTCCCTATAAATACAGGTGTTGGTGGGTTGGAGTTTCATCATCTACTATCAAATCACTTGCTCTGAGATTTGTGAGCGATTTTAGTTTTTTGGGTTTTCTTATTTTGTGCTTTCTATTCCCTGCTCTAAAGATGTTGTCCACTAGTGGTCCTGTGGACAAAAACATTGGTTTTTTCATATAATGATGTTTTTGAGATCATCACAACCATCAAGAGGCGTCTGGACTAGTCCGTTTCACTATGGCCTCTGTTGTGACGATGGTGCTAGTCTTTGAATGTGCCTCATGGGTGAGGAGGTCTTGGGAAAGTTCAGCATTGTTATCGGACGTCTCTCGCATAAATTTCTAATGGTCAAATCAAATTCTTATCAAATTTAATAAATCTCACATAATAGAAATCTTAGTCCATTAAATTCAATAAGTAGGAAACTATTTCCTTTTAGATCACCATTTAAGCTATGATTCATTTCCCTGTCTCTAGTTTCGAATACCTCATATAATAGAAATCTTGGTACCCTAAGATAGTTAAATCCAACCCATTATGTTTTCTTAAAATAGAATTTCCATTATACCCTCATATAATAGAAATCTAGGGTGTAATGAAAATTTTCTATCCAAGAACCATGATAATCAATTCTATGTCACTTAATTTTAGTTTGTTATAAAAACTTTTAGTTGATAGTTTTAGTCATTTTGCTTTAATTTATAATTTCATCAATCTTATCACTTAATTTTAGTTTGTTATTTAAATTAAGGCATTGTTATTAGGGTTATTGGTTAGCTTACAAATCTCTATGGGATCGACCCTTGCATTTGTATCTATACTGCGATAGCAATTCGTGCACTTGCGAGGAAGTAAATTTGTTCATCAATCGTCATGTTGACGCTAATGCCAAGCCTTTTCCATTTCATCTAATAGGTTGGCACCTTGATTACCGAAATGACAGTTATTTTTCTCATCCCAGATGATGCCATGTGGATTGGATAGAAGCTTTTGATTATTCCTTGTTTGGGCGTACTATAAAAAGCATATCACACCCAGGCTTTCTTACTTTTGAGTTTTGAAAGCTTCCTTTTCAAACTAATCTTTTCTCTCAGGTTTTGAAAGCGCGACAAATTTGCGTTGGTTCCACCTATATTTCTTCGGATATCTCCCTTAGTAAGTCGTTCCCTTCCTTTTCTCTTTCCCATTTTTGTTGTCAATACTTTTTGACAAAAATGTGTTAGGTCACTTGAAGGCGGTTTCACTAGATGGCCAGTAGTAGCAACCAAGTTACTGGTTAGAGGAGAGAGTCGTTCTTTAGGTTAGAGGATTTGAAGGGGACCGCCCTAGTGACGTCGGGGGTACGATGGTGAGGGTCGAAGACACCAACTCTAATGAGGGTATTGTCCTAACAACGGTGTGTGTGCTGACTGACCACTCTCCTTCCCCCTGCCCGAGGACAAACTAATCCATGTCTTTGAGGATTATGGGTTGCCTATCGAGCTACAAGTAATAGATAGTCATTCGCTTGAGAATCCATCTGATGGATGGGTGGCGATGTCGGAAGTCCTCTTGAGGTGTGGCATGTCAGTCCCACCTCACTACTTTATCTCTCGGGTTTTGCACCGGATCAGGATTGCTTCACTACAGATGAAAGCTAACTCCTATCTTTATTTGGTGAGCATGTACATCACCTTCCAAAAGGCCGGTTTGGGAGAGCTCACGGTGAGTGAGTTCATCTATGTCTATAGTCTGAAGAAGAGCAAATGAGGGGCCTACTAACTTTCCAAGGCGAACTAGCCTAGTCTTTATGGGATGGTGGGGATCCTTAGCAAGATCAATGGTTGGGACTCTGATTATTTCTTTTTCCGATGGAGTGGGAATGTCCCTTCCATTCATGGGTTGTTAGGACAACTAGTCATGTCTAGCCTAAGGTCTCTAAAAATTTCAAGCATTGGATCCCGTAATTCTCTGGGCTCTTTTAGGACGAATGCCACGTGGGTAATCCATTATGCTTGAGAATCTGATCAATTCTGGCTTTACCCTACGTCTACAAAGTTTTAGACCATATTCTCTAAGGCGAAAAAAGACTAGTAAGCAGGCTTGCTTGGCTTTTTGTCTCATCTGAGGTGGTATGCATGCTAACTTCGTGTTCGTTTATGTTGGGATGCACCCCTGGAAACCGGATCAAACTCCTAAAGGGCCTATTCCAAGGAAAACGATCCTCAAGTGCCAATAATCCAGCAGGCCGAAGAAGAAACCTACCGTTGTAGTTTTGAAAAGGGGAGAGGAAGATATTAAGGAAACGGCTCTTGCCTCGATCCCTTAAAAAAGAGCAAGACTGGGTGATGCGGAGGCCCACCTGCCGCCCCCCCCGGTCATCCGGCGATGGCGAGGAGTTAAATGCTGTAGGGATCCCCTCCGATATTTCTCCCAAGGTGACGATGTTACATGAGATGGTCACCTAGGATATGTTCGAAGAGGCGGAGTAGATGTCTCTTTCGAAGAAGCTACATGCGCTCTCCTCGGTGTTTTTGAGGGTGAGTTCCTTCTCGTTTGTTGTTTGTTCCTCGTGTTTCTTGGTTTGAATGTTTGGAAATTTATTCCTTTGAAATGTTTGTTCTTTCCAAGAAACTTGGTGAGTCTTCTTGCCAAGAAGTTGATTTCATCTTCTCCATAGAGGAATCACCTTTCTCTTCTTCATTTATTGTCTTGAGAGCAATCTCCTTCTTTTATTTGCTTTCATCCTCCTTTGGCTTTCTCTTCATCTCAAAAGTTAACAAGCTACCAATGAGCTCATCCATTTTCATCTTGGTGAGATCGTTGGATTCTTCTATCGCAATCACCTTCATTGTCTAACTCTCCGGCAATGAATGAAGGATTTTTTTTACAAGCTCAAGAGTTTTAAAACTCTTTCCAAGACACTTGAGGTCATTTATCAAGTTGGAAAATCTTTTGTACATGTTGGTGATGCTTTCTTCGGATTCATCTCAAAATGCTCATAGTTGCAGAATAGCATCTCGATCTTTGATTCCTTCATTAGACTTGTTCCTTCGTGAGTTGTTTGAAGAATTTCCCATGCATCTTTGGCTGTTTCACATATCACAACTCTTCCAAACTCTGTAGCATCAAGAGAACAAAAATAATGTTATGTGTTTTATCATTTAAACTTAATTTCTTTTCATCATTAGTCGTATTATTTTCTTCTCTTTTTGGATGACTTGTATTAAGGTCCATGGGAACTTAATTCCCTTGTTCTACTATTTTCCATAAATTGTAATCGATGGACTTAATATGAAGTCTCATTCTAATTCTCCATTGTGCGTAGTTTACACCACAAAACAATGGGGGTCTTGTAGTACAATGACCTTCATTAAAGAGAGATGTTGATTTACTAGATATCTAGACCGATTAACTCTTGAAACCATTAGGTAAGCAATGAACGAGTGCAAATGATAATGATGCTTCAAGTAAATATGCAAGGAATAATAAATGGGTTGAGAGAGAAGAAATGGTTAGAGATTTATAGTGGTTTAGAGCTCTATCCACAAGTCTCCTACATCCACTTCTTCAAGCCAACCTCCTTAAAGTTCCATTAGAATCGGACTGTGCCAAATACACTAGTTTGACAAGATTTTGCCTCTAGATTTACAAGATTTCACCCACAAGATGTTTGAATAAAAGTAAGTGAAAGATTGCCTCTTAAACGAGGCTTAAACACACAACAAGAACAATACTCTCAAATGTTTTCAAATGAGTACAAGAAAGTGATGATTTGATTTGGATTTTTAGCTCAAGGGATTATGTGAGAATGTTTTTTATATGACTTTGTATCTTTGATATTCTCTATGTCTTTCTTAGCAATAAAAAGGCCTTATATATTGCTCATCTCTTCCCTTTGAAGCAAAGAGTCCTTGATGCATTTAATGAAACTATGAAAAGCCTGTAGACACGGAGGAACGTGTGTTCCACCATCGCAAATAGTTGTTCCTAACACCAACGGTCATTTCGCACAGCTTTAGGATTTCTAGTATGATCGTTCCACCATCACGAGTGGTCGTACCAAATCACGAATAGTCATTCTACTACAGGGAACAGTTGACCCATTGGTTTTTTATAAATCCATAAGAATTCAAGAAGCATGCACGACTTCCTAGCACGATGACGTTCTGCCAAGAACAATCTTTGAGTGTGAACAGTCATTCCACCATGAGGAATGGTTGTTCCACTTTAGATACATGAACTTCAACTTGATATTCAAGGCTTGTATTCCAAGACTTGTCAAATGCACAAAATATTTGAATTTTGAGTACTTTGACTTTTGACTTGGATGGAACAAGAGTGCTACTTGGTCGTGCTGTTGTGAGCGACTTGACCCTATTTTGGGCAAAAGCATGCACGATCATGTGAACATTGTTGTGTTGAGAGGAATGTGCATCTGGGCAACTTTGTGATACAATGAAGAGTCGTTCCTTTGTCCTGCACGATCGTACCGATTAGAAAAAGTACATTTTGTTTTTGGTTATGACTTCTTGTCATACCTAGCATGTTTGTTAGAGAACCAATCAACTCTTTGGTTAGTTTTGGCGCATCGAAAAATATGAGGACTCAACAAAGGCTTTTTACCACTGTTTATATAAAGATGTATAGATTGAGATATATAAAATATGAGTTCGAGAGTTTGATTCATGGTTAAAGAGGATTAATTCTTGAATTATATAACAAAATAAAGTAATAATAATACTATGTATACTAATTTTTAGATCACAAATGTTATGACATTCATTAATTAGAGTAATATGAATGAGGAAATAAGATGACAAATAATGTGCAATATGTTGGATAGAAAACTCAAAACGACATCACTCAAAGGGAAGTGAAACGGCAGCGTTTTTCTCTTAAGACTTTAGTAGCTTAGCTTAGCGCGCTAAACTCACTTGCTACTATTCTTCTTTTTCAGTAGTTCATTTCATTATAAATTGCAAAAAATGTTGTAAGTTCATTAATCAATTCAATAGAAACAGAAGAAAGTTCTCGACATTTTCCTTCTCTCTCTCTCTCTCTTTCTTCAACTATTTTTCTCTCTTCTCACACACAATAGTTGTTAGTGCATCATTTATGATCTAAAATTACGATAACATATTTATGGAATTTTAATAAAATTAAATGAAATTTGATCCAATAAAATGTTAATCCTAAACATATGTATTAACAAAATTTAGGAACATATTTGATACCATTTTTCAAAAAAGAATTTGGAAAAGAAAAAAAATTAACATTCATAACATTATAAAATTTAACCATCAGATATTGTCAAAGAACTAATTTGGAAAGCCATCTCCTATTTATAGTGAAAATAGTTTTCTTCGAATAATTAATTCATAATATTAAAATGAGATCAATTAAAACGGAATTGAAATAATAAACGGACTGTTCGACCTTATTTTAAGATATATACCACAGCCTGATGAGAAAATCTGAAATTATATGAAAGCATATGAATTGTCAGATGATCAACAAATTGTTCCTATCTCATGTTTTTTCTTATTATTCTCTTTCTCAAAGTTCATCTTTTGCTTTTGCTTATGCTCTATTTCATTCTTTTTCTGCAACTTTGTCTTTTAAGCAATTATATAAGGTTTTCTTTTTCTATCATTACGGCAAGTATATCAATTACTTTTCTTTTAGGTTGGGATTTCCATCATTCAGTCAAGTATCTTTGTCATATTTCAAGATTTTGAATACATCAAGAATTTTCTTTTAAGTAATTATATAAGATTTTGTCTATAAATATGAATAACATAGTCTTATAATCAATTTTACAAGTACCTTTTTTTATTAACTTCACCCTCTAAAAATCATTTCTATTTGAGCAACCAAGAACAAATGGCAGAAGGAATTCTATTAGACGCTGCGGGTAAAATCTTGGGACTGCTGGGGTCCTTGGCTGTTCGAGAAGGCATATTGGCATGGGGTGTTAAAGATGAGATTCAGAAACTCAGGACCACTGTCAACACTATCAAACTTGTACTTCGCGATGCTGAGGAGCAGCATAGCATAATAAACCCTGTGGTGATAGATTGGATTGAAAGGCTCAAAGATGCATTTTATGCGGCCGATGACTTGCTAGATGATTTCTCTACTCATTTTTCACAACAAGAGGCTTTGGGTGGAAATTAAATGGTAAAAGAGGTAAGGATCTTCTTCTCCAAATCTAATCAAATTATTTATAGTTTTAAAATTGCTTATAAGATTAAGACTGTTAGGGGGAAACTAGAAATGATTAAAACTGATAGGGATTTCCACCATAGTGAGAGTCTTGATGAAAAAAGAGTGATGAATATAGAAAGAGAAACACACTTAAGAATCATGAATATAGAAAGAGAAACACACTCTTTTGTACATGCAGAAAAGGTTATAGGAAGAGATAATGATAAAAACAAAGTTGTAGATCTTTTGTTGGACTCAAATGTTGATGAGAATGTTTCAGTCATTTCCATATTTGGCTTTGGAGGATTAGGAAAGACTACACTTGCTCAGCTTTTATACAATGATGAGAATATCATAAAACATTTTCAATTAAAGATGTGGGTGTGTGTATCTAACGACTTTAAGGTGAAAATAATTGTGGAAAAGATCTTAAAATCTGCAACTAGTAAGAAACCTGAAGGACTTGAATTAGATCAATTACAAGAATCCCTTCGAAATAAAATTAATGGGAAAAAATATTTACTAGTTTTGGATGACATATGGAATGAGGATCCCAAGAAATGGGATGAATTAAAAAATTTGTTAATGGACGGAGAGAGAGGAAGTAAGATATTGGTCACTACACGTAGTGAGCAAATTGCTAGGGTTACTAGTAAAATTAAATCTTATATCTATCCCTTGAGAGGACTTGATGAAAAAAAGTCTTGGTCTTTGTTCACACAAAAAGCCTTTGAAAATGGGATAGAGCCTAAAGATTCAAAACTAGTAGAGTTTGGAAAGGGGATTGTAGCAAAGTGTGGAGTAGTACCTCTTGTAATAATGACAATAGGGCAATTACTTTATGGTAATAATAATGAAGATGATTGGTTACATTTCAAGGATTCTGAAATGTCAAAAGTGTTTAAAGAAGAAAGTGATATTTTGCCATTGCTCAAGTTTAGTTATGATCACCTCCCCTCATATTTGAAACAATGTTTTACTTACTGTGCATTATTTTCAAGAGATTATAAAATTAAGAAGCAAAAATTAATTTGTTTATGGATGGCACAAGGGTTTCTTCAGGCATCAAACAAGGAATGTCTAGAAGATGTTGGTAATAAGTATTTTATGGCTTTAATTTTGAGGTCTTTTTTGCAAGATCCTGAATATGATGAATGGGGTAATGTAATTGCATGTAAGATGCATGGTCTTATGCGCGACCTTGCACAATTAGTTGCGGGAATTGAATGCACCATAGAAATTGTTAATAGGGTTAAAATGTAGATGTAAAATGTCGTCATCTATCACTAGATTGTGGTGAAGTAAAACAGTCATTGAATTTTCCAGTTAAATTATATAGTGCTAAAAATATAAGAAGTTTACTTTTATTTTATCAATCAAATTGGGAATTCGACTTGGTTGACGATAATGAAATTTTGTCAAAGTATAAATTCTTGCGAACATTGGATTTTGGAGGGTTAAGGTTTCAAAACTTGTGTTCAAATGGTGAATTGAAGAGTTCAATAAGTGAATTGAAGCATTTACGCTATCTCAATCTTTCTTATATGCATATAGAAATACTTTCTAATTCGTTGTTGAGGCTATGGAATTTGGAAACATTAGATCTCTCTTGTTGTGATAAGCTTAAGGAACTACCAAGAGGTATTAGAAAAATCTCTAACCTTAGGCATCTTATAAATAAGAAATGTGATTCGTTAATTGGAATGCCCTCTGGACTGGGGTGTTTGGGTAATCTTCAGACTCTATCATTATTTGTTGTAAGTCGCACAAAAAGGATAAACGGTGGATTAGAGGAATTGAATGGGTTGAAAAACTTGAGAGGAATACTAAAAATTTAAAATTTAAAATATTAGGAAAACTGTAAGTTGGTCAACTTAGAAAATAAGCAATTTCTTCGGTCTCTAATATTAGACTGGGGGAGAAGTGATGGTAAAGAGGATCAAGGGATTGATGAAGTGGTGTTTGAAGGTCTAAAGCCACACCCAAATCTGAAAAAAATTGATATAAGTTCATTTATGGGTGTGAAGTTGTGTAACTGGCTTTCCTCCCTTACAAATCTAACTTCAATTAGTGTGAGAGAATGTAAGAGATGCCAACATATCCCACCGTTGGGTCAATTACCTCATTTGAAGAGTTTGTCTCTTGCATATCTAGATGATGTGGAATACATTTCAGAGGAAGCGATGAACAATTATTCAACATTCTTCCCATCACTTAAGGAACTCATACTCTATAATTGTCGTAAATTAAAGGGATGGTGGAGGAGAGATAATGATAATGGAGTAGAATTTCCTTCATTTCCTTGTCTTTCCAAATTGTATATCCAAATTTGCCCCAAATTGACGTTCATGCCACTGTATCCATCTTTGGAAGAACTAAATTTGTCTGAGACCAGCTCAAAATCGCTGGTACAGACGATGATGTTGATGAATGGAGTGGGAGCATCAACTTCCTCCAACTTTTCTGCTCCTCTCTCCAATTTAAAGTCTATGCATATGTTTAAAATTCCTGATCTAAAATCCCTACCAATGGATAGGATGCAAAAGCTCACTTCTCTAGTGGAGTTGAAAATTTTGTCATGTCCAACACTCACTCATGTGGATCAAACCATACAATTTCTCCCTTCACTCCATAATGTGACTATTACATCCATTGAAGAACGTGACTTTCTCATGGATGAGAAGCAAAAGCAAATTCTCCAGACAAATGTACTTCTTAGTACCATACCTCCTTATAGATGAATTCTGAGGACAATTCTTCTTCTTAAACAGGTTAATACTTCTCTTCAAATTAATCAATCAACCTTTCTTATTGTGTTTGAATTATTTTTTAACTTCTTTTAAAGGATTGTCCTTTTTTCTAATGCAGAGCATGAACTGTATGGTGAGGACAAATGTTTCGGATTTTGTAGTTAATTGGTTAGTACGTATCTTATCCTTCATTAGTTTCGATAATTCTTTCAATTTTGTTCAAATAAGATAAAATGTCAATTTTATTATTGAATTTTGGAAAAAAATTTGTCTCAAAGTTGTGTGCTTTTATTTTCTTATTTCGGTGTCTTAGAAGCTAGACAAAATTCCAGTCATACAACAACATTAACTTTTATGTTCTTCTCATTTTTTGAATTTTCTCTAACTGCTCAATGGGCATAAACAAACTGAAGGTAACAATATCGTGAATATTTCTTTTTATGTCTTATCATTAAATAGCATTTTTTATGTGATCGATAAACATTTTTTTTTTTTTTTTGCATGCATTTTTTTATGTTTTATTTGCATGTGATAGAAACACAAAAACTCATTCAAAACAACTCTGGTTTTACTTGTTATCATATTCTTGCTACTTCAACAACTTAATATATACGGTTGTTTATGTTAGGTGCGGAAGTGATATGCTTTGACATCACATCGAATACATAATAGACACACCTCACAAATACATAATATAAAGACAAGATAAACAAGAAATCTAACCCGAAGAATCCTCTTATGGTTATATATGATTTCCCTCACTCTTTTATCCTATGATGAAGATATTCTCTAATCTCTCCCAGATCCTAATCCCATGATTAGATCCCTTTTGTATTTGTATGCTCACAAACTCACCTCTAAGAGCTTGCACCTTCCTCAGCTTGGCCCCCGAAGCTGACCTCAACTTGCCTCCAAAGCTGACCTCAATTTGCCTCCGAAGCTGACCTTGGTGTGTCTCAGGAACTCCCTCCACAAGCTCGCCAAGTAACTCTCTCTAGAGTCGAAACTGCCTCTCAAACGTAACTCTCCGTAGAGTCGAAACTACCTCTCACATAGCCTCCTTGAAACTTCCTCCCACGTAGCTTCCTTTGAATCTCTCATTAAGAGCTTGAATCTTTTCTCATCTAAAGACTCTTTTATATAGGTTCTTGAGTAGTAGCTTTCCTAGTTGAACGCACCTTCCTATTTCACGTAGAAGTAAATAATTGTCATTTTCTTACATTTGTAATGCAGAGCATGGACTATATATGGAGGGGGCAAATGCTTTGGATTTTAAAGTTAATTGGACGGTAAATTTCATACCCCTGCATTAGTTTCTCCTAATTCTTTCACTTTTGCATTCAAAGTTGTGTGCAACATCAACCTTCTTCTCATTTGGGAAATAATCAAGCAAATTTATGTTTTATTACAAATTAATCACTTTTGGTTAAATGGAAAATTTTCTTTTTCATGCTTTGTTACTCAGAGCAACTATATTGTTCTTCAATTCTTTCTTTCAAAATTCTACTATTTTAATTGTTATTATATTTGGTTAAATGAGAACAAAATGTTTTGTTATTTAGTGAAGCCTTCTACGCTGTCGTTTTAGCTTAAATACATCTTGCATTTCTGGCAATTGATCTCCTAGCAATCCAACAGTTGAAGACTCACCTTGCTGGTCAACCATATAAAAGCTGAAGCTTTCCCAATTTGCATAGTGCTCTTTCGATCGAATATCAATCTGAAACCCTCTGTTGTAGTTAGATATAGAACAGTTTAGTACTCTTGTGTAAATTAGGGGTTAGATCCACTCAAAAGGTTGTGTTTCTTTGTGGGTAGAGAATCAGGTTAGAATTCTCTTTAGGATTATTGATTTACGGGTATAAGAGTGAAACTATTGTGATTCTTGTAAGTGAGGGTTTGAAGGGAAATTTGATTGTGTGATCTGTAATCTTTGGGTGGCAGTAATAATAGTGCAATGAGCCTCTATATTCTGGAGCTCAACGTGGACGTAGCTTGTTCATTCTTGAACAAGTGAACCACGGTAAAAGATCGCGTGTTCTTCTTTTCTACAATTGCATATATCTTTTATCCTCTTTAAGCTTCAATCTAGTATCACACTTGCATATATCTTTAATCCTCTTTAAGAAGTAGTAAAAGCTGCAGCTGTAGAGTTCCTATTCCTCTGATAAGCTTCATTTGATGGATAAAGCATTTTTGTATTTGAAATTGTATCCAATTAGTCAATTTGCTTTGAACAAGGGACCTCATTTGTAGTTTTCAGCTGTTGCACTTTATACGGTAGTTTCGGTAGTGGTACTTTTCAAGTATTCCAGGTATCTTTGCTAAACTTAAACTGGAAGATCCTTATCCTTGTGATATTGACTAGAGAAACCCTTTATTTCTTTTGTCATTTCCCTACATAGTGTGCACAAATCAACCCTCCTGCCAAGTGCTGCTGTAAATAACACTTTTATTTTATATGAACCAGAAACTTATCAGAGGATTAAAGATAATGGGTATTGAAGATTTGCTTAAGATAGTTGCTTCATTTACAGTTTCTTTTTATGGGTATGTTTCTGTTTGATTTAAGTCTTATGATATTTTCAGGTTAATTCAAGACAATGATTCTAGTAATGGTTTAGGATTTCGGGTATGCTTCGTAATAAGTGTTGATCTGTATGGTTTTGTTCTCTTGTTATGTTAGATGGGTTGTGAAGCTATTGTCTCTTTGGAGTACAGAGTTTGGATTTTGTTATATGGGTATGTTTCAATTTTTTATCCTCTGTATTGCATAGCCATACACAATTTCCTTTTAGGCTGTCATCCATTATCTAACAAATTGAAAATATGAGCTCGTGTCTTGTTTTGGGTTGTTTTGTAAAGTTGTTTATTGTTTGCTCCCACTAGTATTAGTAGTAAAGTGTTCAACAAATATCAAAGCTCACTTCGACCAAAAAATACATAATCTTTGATATGCACTCAGATTTGCCTGCATGGATATGAGTTTACAAGTAACATGTTAACATAATATTTCATATGTTTAATTATTTACATTTATTAATATTTGTAGTTAATAATTGTAGATGATGATGTGAATGATGATTCGGATGATGATCTTGATGTGCCATTAACTAATCCGGGAATTGCGAAATCAAGAGACTCTACTATCACCCCCATTGTGGAATGAACATGAGCTGGACAAAAATATTTTTAGTTGAGTAATTTCAAGTCAAGTTAAATTTATCTTATGTTTTTGTATTTGTATTATTGACTTATTGTGTTTGGTATTTGTTTTTGTGTATTAGTGATGAAGTATTTGTTTATTTTGGTTGGTATTTGTTTATGTGTACTAGTAATTATGTATTTGTTTATTGTGTTTGGTATTTGTTTTTGTGTATTAGTGATAATGTATTTGTTTATTTTGGTTGGTATTTGTTTATGTGTACTAGTAATTACGTATTTGTTTATGTGTATTAATAATTATGTATTTGTTTATGGTTTTTGGTATTTGTTTATGTGAATTGAATTGAATTTAGAGTAGTTGATTGTCGGAGTGTAATTGTAAAAATTAAAAACTGCAGAAATTTTGGGACCGCAAAATTTAAAAATTGAAGAGAGAAAAAAGGGGTACCCATGGGTAGACCTGGCAAACGGGTGGGTTGGGCGGGTATAGTCCGAGTAGCAACGGGTCACAGGTGAAAAATTCTCGCGGGTCGACATTTTCATGATCCGTACCTGCCTATGCGGGCACGGGTCACCCATGGGTCACCCGTGAAATTTAAGCAGCTTTTTACATTTTTCATATTTTTACTGTTTTCCATATTAAACTTATTAGTTATTAACTTATTATATAAATAAATGATGATTAAATTAAATTTGATTAGATTTCACCAATATTATTAATTCAATTTAATATTTTTCATATTTATATCAAACTCCACCATATAGATAATAGAATTAATAAACACTAACATACATAGTAATTACTAATTAGTAAACACTAAACAATAAATTGTTTAACATTCAACATACATAACGTAAACACTAAATAATAAACGTATATAATTGTTTAACCAAAGTACCAAACCCACTAAACAAACAACCTCCCTTGATTATGCAATCTCCTTCCCCCGCCCTTGACTTAATGGCACAACCAGCTGAACACCATCAATTTCATCTTCTACAATTAACAAGATAAAGTTAACTATCGTAATAATAACAAACAAAATATTAAAACATGTTAAATATAAGTTAAAATGTACCTTTAACTTCATATCCAGAAATCCATGTCCTGGTGCATATCAAAACTCTGCATTCTCCGATAAAATGAACTTCGATATTTACTGAGCACTTTGCTACCAATACAAAACGGGATTCCGAAGCAACAGTCGTTATTGGTATACTCTCACATCACGGGCCATCATCGAAAGTATCGGGTATCGATCACTATTTTTCTTCCAATGGTCCAGGACATCCAAATTGCAAAATTTGATGCGATCAAATCTTGCCTCTCCCAAATAAGTATCCAATTCGGACTTCTTGGTAGCACTAAGTCACTCTTGCAGTAGTCAAATTCCTGCACCATTTAAATAGTTAAATTTATAAGAAAATTACAAAATAAGAAAACTTTATTAATCACAGAATATAAAATATTTATGAGTATCGACTTACACAGATATCATCTCCAATGATATGAGGATTACTAGCTTGTCCGCAATCATCTCCAGTGGAACTTCATGGCCACTTAGACTCTCATAAGCAGCAAAAAGCCTATACAACTCCTGTTGCACACCAACTCCACCTTTCTTGTTGCAACTACTGGGCCATCAACTTTTTTGTAACAAAACTCAACAAACTCAAACTTGAAACGTGGGTCCAATTGCTGCAATTGCTAACACAACTGATAAGAATCCCAAATTTCAAATTTTCCTTTCATTTGACTTGCCATGGTACTAAGAACTTCACCCTCATTTTCCATCTCTTCGTATAACCCACTTGAATTCTCCACACATTTCTGAGATACAAGTTTGCTGTGGGGTACTGGGAAACCGAAAAAAGAGTAGTGATCTCATAAAATGGTTGCAAGAACTTGCAAATCCTCTCGCCCCTATCCCTCCTCATTTGAAGGACAACTTTTATAATTGGGATCTATCAGTGCCAAATGAACAAACACACGACGGTATATTAATGCACTTTCAAGCATTACATAAGTGGAATTCCATCTCGTGGGAACATCCATTCGCAATCCTTTTGAGCTTATTACACCAATTTGTTTAACAAGTTCTCCAAACTTCATTCTTTTAGGCTCACTTCCTTTTAACATATTTCACACTTTCACGATTTTATGCAAAGCCACGCTACTCACCTTACCCTTCTTGGACTACCAGATTCAGATATGTGCACAACATCGCATGAAAAAAAACCATCACATAATAAAACATTTTGCAGACAAAGTTGAATCCTTAAAATGTCTTCCATTTTATCATTGTTACTATTGTCTAATGTGAGAGAAGACTTTCTTTTCAATCCCCCAATTTTTAAGAAATCATACACTATGTCTGCAAAAGAGCCCCCGAGTGTGGAGAGGAATATGGCTAAAATTCAGAATTCTACTCTGTACTCCCAGTTCTCATCAACATAGTGAGCATTAAAGAAATATAACCATCAGTAGTACAAGACTCCAAATTCAGAAGTCAAGCATATTCTACCCAAACCCTCTCTAAAGCAAGCTTAATCATTTCCTTCTCCTTGTAATATCTTAAGCAATCCGCCTTAGCGGTGTTCCTAGTTAATGCTTAACTTCATGATTCAATACATGTGGCATCCCTAATTCCTTCATGCTCCACTATTGAATATGTGTAATTATGTTTTATGATTCCTATTGCCATCTTCTCCCGATAAATTTCTTGAAAATCTTCAAACGTCCTTTGTGTCACAATCCATCATCGTTTGATCTACACTAGTAGTAATGGTACGTTTAAGACAACCTTCCATATGGCGCCTCATATCTATGTCCCATGACTGGAACTACCAAGTGCATAAGACTACCACAAATCATACACTTTACCCTCACTTCCCCATTATCTTCTGTGTATGTTGTATTGACCCCAACATCTGAAACTTTACGTCTTTTTTTGGACAAACAGTACTACCAGTAGAAGGAAGTTGACCTACGGCTACATTACGACCCATTCCTAAATCTGTAGAGTCCTCCATCACCAACAATCTAAAGGACACAACAAAGTATTTACATTTAAATTAATTACCATCATAATTCATAACAATTCGTCCAAAAAAAAAAAAAAAAACACTCCCATAATTTTACAAGCAAACCAGCCCTACCAAATGACTGGATTTTTCCAACTCAACAATCACAACCCCTCAACTCCAATAAGTATAACCAATCATAATCATAACAATTCATCCAAAAAAAAAAAAATTAATAAAGACTTTAACGAATTTCAAGTTGCATTAATAGCATATAAGGTTATCAAATACAAATCATAATATATTACAAATTGATCACAAGTTTGACTTATATGTTATAAGTGTGACATTTAATATAACAAAAATTTTGTTATATTTATTCTGTATAACTTAACATGGATGTTGAGGAAGTAACATGATTAATTAATTAATTTGAGAATTTTTTAAAGTATGACTTTAAATGCACCAAATAATACACAATTTTTGTTAGCATAAAAATCAATGCTTCTTTTCTTCATTCAATTCTTTCACCAATAGTTTTAGAATTTATAGATCAAAGTCAAAATTTGGTACCCCACGGTCCCCACCCATAAATTGCCTAAAGCAACATTTTCTTTTTGTATCTCCTATCAAATAAAGAAAGATTATTTCTTTTTGTTTTTAAATGTGACTGCTTCTCAATGTTTTGCAAGCAAAATCTATTCGGTCACCTGCTTTTCTTTTCAACCAAATCATTAAATATATGTTGAATTATTGGTGCATATTAGTCTATTAGATAGGATGTAGGAGTAATCTGCAAGGTTGTAAACAAAGGAGGGTGTGCTTGTAATTGTATCTAAGTAAGTCAAACGCAGCGTTTTAGTGCCTGTCCTGCCAAAACGCTGCGTTTGGTTACAGATACCAACTATTAAACAGTTGGTCTTACTCTTGGTACTCGTCTTAGACTCTTAGTCGTCTAGTCATCTTCTTCAAAACAGAAAAAAAAAATCAGTAAAAAGCTACAGCCTACAGAGCAGTTTTTTGTCATGCAAGATTTGTCTTTTCTTCTTTCAGTTTCAAACTTTCAATTCGTCTCTACAAGATTGGTTTGAATTAAGAGACCACACTGACTTGACTGCTGCCCTGCTGCTACCCTGCTGGTGCTGCCGTGAGAGGAGACTGCTACTGCCGTGCTGGTGTTGCCGTGAGTGAGATTTGCTGCTGCCATGACCTGCTGCTGCCGTGAGAGGAGACTGCTGCTGTCGTGCTGGTGCTGCCGTGAGTGAGATCTGCTGCTGTCGTGACCTGCTGTTGCCGCCGTGACCTACTGCCACTGCTGTGACCTGCTGCTGCTGGCGCCTGCTGCTGCCGTTAGAGAAGTCAAAGAATGAGGGAGAGTGGAGCTGCTGTGAGAGTGAGAGAGTGAGGGAGTGGAGCTGCTGTGAGAGGATTGGAGCAGTGGAGGCTGTGGAAGAGAATGGCTGCTGCGTTTTTTGTTTTTTTCTATGATAAGTTTTGCTATTTTGGTTTAGATTAGGGTTTGAGTTGAGACTTGAGAGTGAGACTGTGAGAGGAGAGGACTGACGAGACGAGTCATTCATAAGTTTTATTTTTTATTTTTTTAAATTTTGAATTTGCGGGTCCGCGGGTAGTACCCGGTCCACCCGTAAAAGTCACGGGCGGGCCGAGTACGGGTCAATTTTTCACGGGTCGAAATATGTATTACCCGTACCCGCCCGTTGGGTACGGGTACCCGTTGACCCGTGGGTACACCCGCCCGTTTGCTAGGTCTACCCGTGGGTCCACCCGTACCCGTATAAGGTAGGGTCCAAGTACAATATTTTGGATCTATGTAAATCACCCATTTGGACCTGACCCGACCCCAACCCGATCCACCCGCGGCCCGCCCGTTTTGCCAGGTTTAGTCCTTAGATCCATTGGGTCTACTTTAGGCTTACACTTTGCCTTGCTTTATGCCTTTTTATCTCTTATTGGGCTTTCCTTTATGGGATGGGCCCACATGTGATTTTACCATTTTAACGTCAATAAGTCTATCCTTACAAAGAAGCTTACAAAGTGAAGAAAAAAACAAAGGAAAAACGGAAAAAGATAAAGAGAGAGAGAGAGAGAAATGATGAAGATGAAGGGTGGAGGTTAACTTTGTATGCCCCCTTTGTAGGCTTCTTTGTAAGACTAGCACTGCTGCTAATTAATTATTTGGCGGTTATTAAGGGGTAAAATTATATGTGGTCTATTTGGTGAAAGTTGGGTTCTTGTTAGAAGATTTCAATGTTGTTCCTTTTCTTTCTATGTTGATGGGCTTCGTTTGCCCTCACATTTCATATATTGTAATCATATGGTCTTCCTACACCAGCTGCGTATGAGAGAGATCTATATATATATATATTGTTTAAGTGTCCAGTTTTCAGGGTCCTCGAACTCTTATTACTTAGGACATCTTATGAACTTCGGTTACTAACAGTAATTTTCCATTTGGTAGCATCATGATTCTCTTTACTTGGGGTTATCGTATGCAGAGACGGCCTTGAGTTTTAATATTCCATCTGGGCTCAAGGTCCCAAGTCCAAGACATGGGATTAAAGTCTTGGCTCAAGACCCTGTCTCCTTCCTTTTCGCTTAGGGTTCCTCAAGTACTCAGATGTATTTTTGGCTCTGCTAAATTTGCCATTTCACCCTTGCCACGCGTACATCACACGACGTAAGGCTTTGGATTTACCGAAGCTCTCTAGTACAACTGTGCAAGTAGCATGGGTTAGGACCGTTAGGTTAGTCGCATGCCTAATATCATAGTTGCCTACGCATCCCCACCCATTATCACTTTGTCTTCAACCTTAAATGGTGAATTCGCTACAATTTTGTTTCCATTATGCGGATTGGATCATGCCTTTTTCCTATGACAGAGGCTTAGGTCTCACGACCCACTATCCATAGGTTTTTTATATGGTTACCAAGTGCCAACAATGATCAATGTGAGACGTTTCTCGTAGAACTCTACATGTGTGCACGGGAAGTCCTAGAATTTTACCATTGATCACCATCGTCTGTCTCAGTACTGTGGGAAAGTGCCAAGTGGTGAGAAGATGACTTTTGGGAACATCTCCATGCTATTGGTGCTCTTTAATAAACGAGATTTTTTCCTATTTCGATATCTTCCTTAATGGTAAGGAAGAGAGGAAAAAGGAAAGGTTTTATGCCTTCTTTCATACGTCTTTTCCTTCTTGCTTTCCTGCTCAAAGAAGAATTGTTCCTCAAGCCTATTCCTCTCCTCTTTACCTTTTCAATTGTCACCTTCTTCTGTAATAAATTTCAGCTAGCATTTTGGCTAGCTCATTCACTTATTCTTGGTTTTTTCTATCCATTTCGCCAGTGGCAAATTCACGAATTCAGGATTTTTGTTCAGGGGCCTTTGCGACTCTGTTATTGTTTGTCAAACAACTAGTGAAAACTTATAAAAATCATCAAATCTTAAGCAAATAAAATAATACAATATTAAGAATTTGGGAGAAAAGAATGCAATAACACCATACTTTCCTATTTGAATAAATTTATGAGAAATAAAATTTTGAGTAAATGTGTTAAGTAAATCTTGAGCAAAACCTTCTTTTAATATTTTTTTTTTTTAATTTTTAGCTTCTAAAGATTATAATATGAATTTTTATGACTTTAATCTAAGTTAAAGTCAGCTAAAACTTAAATCAAGTCAACGTTGCATTGACTTTTAATATGAATTAATTGAAAAAAAAAAAAAGAATTTTCTTAGTATAAACACAGATAATAACTCAAATTTTTTTAATAAAAAAATGTGGCATCTTGAATAGTGAAAACTTTAACAATTTTAATCTTTAAAAGTTTTAAGAGCGAATAACATGAAAAAGAAAATAAGAGAGTAAAGAATTTTGGGGATAAAATCATAAAAAAGAGGTGGAGAACAAAAGTAGAGAGAATTTTAAACTTCTAATATAATGTGGACTTGGAATATATATATTAATAGTAAGTTTTTTGTGAGCCTAAATATATATATAATAGTTCTTATTAAAAAAAAAAAAATATGAGGGTGAGCATGAGCATATATATTAATAGCAATTTTTGGTGGCTTATATATTATTATTATTATTTTCTTCTGAGGCCTACTCTAAATTTAAAAAAAATATATATTAATAGCCCTAATTTCCTCATATCATCTCTAGCCGCGGCTGTCTCTTAGATTCACACACTTTCTCTCTCAATTTTCCTATGATAATCACCCTCCACAAAGCTCTCAGCACTCTCACAATCCCTTCAAAGCTTGATACTTTTTATCGCATGCTCAATCTGAAGCTCAAAGTAAGACCTTTCTCTCTATTTTGGTGCTTAATTTTGCTATGGGTTGGCCTTTTTTGGGGGTTTCTCTTCAATGCCATATAACTTAGTATGTGATAGATTTGGAATTAGGTTGAAAGAAGTTGTTGGTATTGGTGTTTTTAGTAGTATAATTATTGGTATTGTTGAATGATGGTCCTTCCAAGGAGAAAGAAATGAACTGAGGCAGAAGAAAAAACCCCAATAAACAAATATGGGGAGATGGTTGCAGATGGGACTATAGCGAAAATGAAAACCTGCCAAAAGAAATATTAACCCATTGCTTTGTATGTGAATTCGGTGCACATGTTTGTGATCCAATGGCCTTTCCTTGTAAATATTCTAGTTAATTTTTCTTGTAAATATTTTAAACTGTTACAATGTTTATTATTTAAAAATACTTTACCTTGAATTGAAGCTGCAATAAGTTTAAAGGCTTCTCTTAAAGATTTTGGCTTTTTTCAATCCATTACATCACTTCCCCCAGCCTGGAGTTTTCCAATTCGCGTTTGTTCTTCCCATGTAATTGTTTATTTTTCCTCATTTCTGTATGTGAGGCTCACAGATATAAAAAGCCTTTTTCCAATCTTTTGAAAATTTGATACTTGTTTTTCATCCCTTTAATTTTATATTCGGATATTCCTTGGAAATGAACAGTAAACAGGTGCTCACGGGTCCACCCGTACCCGCATAAGATAGGGTCTGGATTCATTACTTTGGACTTGTTTAGAATCAACCCATTTTGGGCTCGTACCCATTGAGGTTGTACCCGTTGGACCCAATCTGTACCTAGCTTGCCCACCCGCCTGTTTTGCTAGGCCTACTTTACATCTTGAGTTGCAAAGGATGTATGTTGCCTCAAATTCTCAAAGCGGCTTCTTAAACGATGATGCGGGCATTATAGACAGTAAAATCTATGGTTTATTCGGAAGGGATGGATCCTGTGAGAATTAAGCCACTGACAATCTGATGGATCTGCATAGAGAGGAAAATGGAACGTGATGACTCAGGTGACACCAATGTGGTGTTTGCCATAGGCACTCCGACGTTTAAGTTACCGAGGTTGAAAGTATTTTAGTGAGGACTGAGAGCGGAAAGTATTACTAGAATAATGCAGTGGTGCTTGAGAGCAAGAACTTTGAGAGCTAGGTGTTATGAGTTATTTCTGAATAAGTAATGAGAGGGTTTGCCTATGTTTATATAGTGAACCAAGGAGGTTAGAATCCTAATAGGACTCTGAGTCCTATTTGGCAGAGGAGTTCCAATTAGAAAAGAAGTCTTAAGACTTGCCTTTACCAAATTAGGATCTTCCAATTCTAGTAGGATTCAAGATCTTGCGGGAATTGGAAAGTGAATAGGATTCTAATTCTTATTTATGGACTGTTATAGGCTAATGGGTTAGAACTTGATTCAGCTTAACTTGTAAGGTAGGGCGTTTTACAAGGTAGATTTAAGTGTAAGCTCAATCGGGATTGGGCTAAGGCACTAAGTCGTAATATGTTTATTTTGTTATTGAGTTTCGTCAAGCCCAATGCGATTTTTAGCCTATACAAGTATGAATTTAGATGGGGTCTGAGACCTCCAATATCTCTTTGTTGCATATTTGATGATTAGGACCCCTTATTGTTGCTCACATTTATTAGGATGTTATATATCCCAATCGAATGCAGCGAAAATTTCTTGATTTAGAGTTAAATATTGAATCAATAAACGTTTTAGGAATTATGGATCGCGCTTTCTCGAAACAATCTTCCAGCGTATGTCTCTTTGATATTCTTAAAGAGGACCGTGTAGGCGTTACTCTAGAGATTTGAATCCACATACTATTCACACGCTAACTCTTAATATTGTGTACTGATTTTTGTAGTATAGACTAATATGTAATTTTAAGTTTAAGTGCACGTATATAAGCACCCTAAACCCTAGGTTAGTAGGAAAACTAACCTTTATATTACTAAAGTAGGATTCATAATTATGTAATAATTAAATTTAAGTCATTTCCACTATGGGTTCAAAGACCAAGCCTAGTTGTAGATTTAGGTTTTAGTAAAGCTTGTGGACAAGGATTTGAAACCCTAGAATCATAACTATACTATATTTTATTTTTGTTTAAAACAAAAAAATGTAACAAAATATAAAATAAATTTCTTTAGAAATTAATACTAAGCTACGTAGGGGACTGATATGGACATATCTATAAGATGGGCTTTTATTCATTAATTTTAGGCTATTCCACTAAACAGTAAATTCATGTGGTCTGCTCAATGCATTCTATAAGCACAAGTGTCTTTACCTTAAAGTTTCCATTTTAATGACTTGAGAGTCGGCATTCCCCATTGAGGCAAACAACACAACAACCTTAACTACATAAAGTAGGGGTCAGCAGATCTAGGTATCCGGTCCAAATCCTATGACCTAGTTTCGAAACCAGAATCGGTCGGGTTCTTAAGTTAATCAGTCCGAGTGGTTGGACAAGTCGATCGGATCGGTGTGCAGCAAACACAAATCTAATAAATTATGCATTGATCCCTGTAAGTTTGAAATACAACAAGCACAACTATAAAAAGTTCAATAAGTCTCTACATGTTTGAAATCCAACAAACACACCCCTGCAACAGTGCAGCTTTTATACTTTTTTTTTTTTTTTGCTTTCTTTATGTCACTTTCTTCTTTCTTTTATCACTTTGTGCTCTCTCTTTTGTGACTTTCTTCTTCCTTCCTCAATTCTTCGTCTCCAACTTCTTCACTTCATCATCTTCCTTCTTTTCTCCTTCCCCTTTCCCTTACTTTACTTGATGGCTAAGAAGGCCCTAGCTGCCACAATCAGGCCAAACGAGGTCCAAATCTGACCGGTCAAATCAAAGCTGGAGAATCCTTGTAAATAAAATGAAGTCGTTGATGCTCCCAAGTCAATGAAATCCTTGTAAATAAGGTAGCTTAGAGCTGGAGAATCCTCAGATGTCGATAAGAAATGACAAGAAAAATCAAATGGCTTAAAATAAATCGAAAGGGTAGGGACAGACGATCAATAAGCATGGGATTGATTTAGACCTATTATATTCTTTCTCTGAAAGGGAGCCTAGAAAAGGTTAACTATGGTTATAAAATTCTGGTTTTGTGGAAAGAAAGCTAAGGAAACATTTGGGGCGTCAGAAAGTGGTCTGAAGGGAATTTTAGGGATTTAGGGTTTATGACCTAGTTTTGTCACCAGGTTAGTTAGGCTAGCTGTTCGCTATTGTTTCACCAGTCTAACCATGGGTCAAAGCGGGTTAATTGCTAAAAACGGTTTTCTAGTGTAACCGGCCTAGCTAAGCCCCTGGTTCCCTGTTCGACTGGTCGAACCGGCCAAGCTGGGCAAGGCTTTAGAACACTGATAATCATAAGACAAAGTTCTAGATTATAGAGAGCAAAAATAGTATTTATAGGAAACTATCTAAAAAAAACTTCTAATTGTAATTGATACATAAAGCAAAACTTGGCAGAGCAAAAGGAATAACAGTCTCTAAGTAGTTTGTCCATGTCAATAGGGAAAAAAGAATCTTGTTGATAGAACATATTACCATCATGCCAATGTACAGTAGAATTGGAGTGGCCTTTTCGAAAGGATGAACATCGTACACACATAAGATTTTCAAACATAATTAATATTCATTTAAGATATGTAGAGAGAATTGAGAACATATGTTAGAAGTGTATGACTATCTAAAACTTGAAAGCAGAATGCCAATGCTGTTATGATCAAACTTAAGCACATTCCAATAGTAAAAGCTTGCAATCATAAATGAGCAATGTTATGCTTACAACAGAGTCATACAATCAGGCAAAAAACAAAAGATAAAATTTTTGTTTGGTTGTATGACTCAATTGTATGATTCAGTCGTAAGCAAAACATTATTGATCATAAAATACATTTACCATATATTTGTTTTCCAACTGAATTTCTTACTTATGATGAATTAGTTGCCTGTTCTAGTTTACCAAAAGAAGTGGTCACCTTCCAGATTTATCTATCAGTAGACTCCATGCTTCTGAACCTAGAATCTATAAAACCCTTTCACATGCATGAGTGTTGAAAACTAGAATCTCACATTGTTTGATAGTCAAGTACCATAAGTATTGTTGATGCTTGATTTTTACACCAACTACTCGTACATGTAAAATGCTAAAAAGACTTAGAAGTCACATGTGATATAAGGGGATTGAATTAAATAAAAAGGTGAAGAGCAATATTTAAAGTGCTTAGGATGCTCAAAAGCAAATCCTACGTCCACTGCTATTGTATTAATAAGAGAGAGAGGTCAGGTCGCGTTCAGCGAACTAAGTTATAGTCTAGAGAGAGAATACAAGAGAGAGAGAGAGAGAGAGCTATTTCAGCATAAAATTAGCTAATCCCCCACAAATGTGAAGGAAGTCCTCTATTTATAGTGGGAGAGTTCAAGGTAATGATTATAAAAGCTGCAAGTGGGTAGATGCCGTACAAACCCTTTCCTTGCATCCTATTGGTCACCTGCCCGAGGGATTTCCTCAACTAAAGCAGGGTTTTGACACGTGATGCGTTGTTACTACAACATACAAATATAGCAAGCGCTCTGGTCACACAAAGTAATAAAGTGATGAGTGAGTATCGTTCCCATGAGGATTGGTTGCTAAGCCTATTTGCTTTCAAGTTGGAGAAACTGAAAATTGTTTGGATTTATGGGAAAATATAAAACTGAACTGAAAGCAAAATCTACTATGTAATTCAATAACTAATTAATGAAAGCAAGATTTAAATCAAGAGTAAAATCAATTAAAACAAACGGTTAGGGTTTGACTTCATTCGAACTTTATGGATTAATTCTGTGGATTATGCTAATTTTACACTCACATGCACGGATTGTAAACTGAATTCCCTAAGTTGTAAAACATACCTTCTCAGGCTATGACTCCTACTTTTCCTTATTAATCTTCCGCACCCAACAAATTGAAGATTAACAAATCCAAGTTCTTTAAGCTAATGGAATCCTAGATTGATTTCATTGTTTCTCAAATCTATCTCTAGCATTCAAAATAACAGTGGTGATTATCCAAGAAGCTCAACATGACTCATTTCTCAATCTCATCATGTTCAACAAGTAAAATCAATAAAAATTGGAATAATCACACAATCTATGCAATAGAATATAAAAGCAACAATAATCAATTGATTAATCCATAGAAATCTGAATGACATCAAAACCCTAACCCAAAGTGGGTTAGTTCATAACTAAATTAACACAAATAGCAAGAAAAACAATAAACACAGTAGTAAACATATTGAAGTAAAGAGAAAAGAGTAGAGATCTCCCCTAGTTGAAGAATCCACAAGATTAAAGCTCAAATCTTCTCTCCAGATGTAAAAGCTACTCTAAACCAAACGAAAACCAGACGAACCTTGACCAAAATGGCAAGGTTTTTCTTATATAGTTCCCCCAAAAACCTAAAACCATTCCTAAAATAAAACTGTGCATTTTGGAGAAACAAAATTTCACAAACTTCGCCGCAGCGAAGAAAGAATTTCACCGCGGCGACGAACTAAAATGAATCTCGTGCCTAGCTTTTTTCGCCGCGGTGAAGAATAAACTTCGCCGCGGCGAACCTTCCTGGAAAATTATGAATTTACAGAATTGCCCTTCGCTTGCTTCCTTGCTTGAATCTTCGATCTTCGATGCTTTCCCATGGGAACAAACTTCATAGTGCTTCAACTTTGCTTTAGAACTTTCCCAAATTCTGAGATTCACTTGCTTCTGGGTCCAGAAACTCCAATTCGCTCATTATTTGCCAAAAATGCACGTTTAGGCCTGAAACATAAAATATATAGAATTAAGTAGCAATTCAGGCATAAACGAACTAAGAAGTATCTAAAATCCAGCCAAAAAGCCTAAATAAAATAGTATAATCCTCGGATTATCAAATACCCCCAAACTAAAGATATGCTCATCCCAGAGCATCAGGTACAAGACACAAAGAAAGAAAAACAACAAACAACCAAAAACACAAAACAACAAGACTGAAAATGATAAGACGAAAATTGGACTCAAACTCAACACAAGAATTGCCTAGAATTTATACAAATCTCAATAATTGTCGAAAAATTATTACTAGAAAATGTTCAACACTCCAAGAAGTTATAAGTTGCATCGACTATCTTTCTCTATTGGTCCCCCGAGTAGGTGATTCTCACTTCAGTCTACATTCCGACTTCCCAGATTATTTTATGCAGAAATGCAAAGTTTATCAAATGGCAACATACTCCATAAGCCTAAGTATCGAACTACTCTCCACTAATGAGGATTAAACATCACTAAAGATCAAAAGGTCTTTACATGCTTGTAACGTTAGGCTCGATTAGTGAGCTTCAAAGAAAAGGAAAGGATAAACTAAGTAAGAGAACTTGGTATCCTTTAAGCAAACACCTAGACTTAAATCAACTTCCACTTTCTTCCTCAACCACCACTTAAGATATCAACCATTTAATAACCCTCAAGCATGTGCACTTCTCATTTTTGCTACTACAATGCAATTCTAAATTATTATTATTATTTTTTTTTTTTAAACACACAACAATAATCAATTTGAGGTTAATTACCCCTCTTATTCTTCTCGCCCTTCTCACAACCCCGAAACTAGTCTTTTAGTTCATTCACACAACTCTCCAAGCTCTTTGTGTTTGCATTAGGTTTAGAATTCTCTTAAAGGTTACGGACGTGTTTAGGGTGAAAAGTTTGGGCATTATTGGTTGCACAAGAAAAATGGAACAACGATGATTTCATAAGGCTCAAATGGGTAACTAGGGATAAAATTCATGGTCGGCTGGAAAGGTTCAAACGTTTCAAAAAACTGCCTAAATCACTTCCTCAATAATGTCTATTCCTAGAATTTCGCCTCAAGCACTTCTTAACTAGGTTCTAGAGTCCACCAACATTATCAAGACTTTACCTAATCACATAAAATGTTTCTAAGCATGCCGAAACAATGAAAATGGTGGTTGAACCACTCAAGAAACCTTAAGCTAAATTCAGTCAACCAACGTAAACTTGAAGCAATGCTTAACATTTTTCAACAATAAAATCCCAAAAATCCTATTCTCATCATAGACTTATGTAATTCATCATTGGCATACACAACAAAACATGAAAACAACTAAACACAAATAAAAAATTGTTCAAATTTTTCCTACCCCCAAACTAAAGATGACATTGTCCCTAATATCACATTATGCACAATTTAGGACTAGAAAAACAGAATTTACAAAGGTACGAGATAGTTCCCTGATTAATCCGTGAAGTCGGAGTTTCACTCACAGCAAACACACTCGTTCCTTGGCTTTCTCATCACTATAATCTGTGAAACAATTGAAATTCTGTGGTGTCCACTGTGTTAGAAAATTTCACTAACTAATATGAAAATATTACAATCCTAATCGCGCCCTTACAACTACTAAGAAGTTCAAACAAAATTAAACAATCCAAACAAAAAGAAAAATTAGGTTCCAAGTACAAAATAAAAGACCATACAACTAAAAGCAAAAATAAACTACAAAACAGGTGCTCAGATGTCATTCTTCAGCCTCTTCCTCTTCTTCGGAGCCTATCTATTCCTCGGAATCCCAATCTGCCTATTGGAAGCTCGAAGTATCAATGTTGAGCTTGGTGAAGCAACTGTGTTGCATATCATACATCATCTGGGTCTGCTCTACCAGCCAATTTTTACGTCGTTCCATCCGTTTCATCTTACCCAACATCTGCTGCATCAGCTCCTTGATTATGGATGTTGAACTGGATGATGTGGCAGCTTCTGTGGTTCTTTGTCTTTTTGTTCCGGAGCTAGGTTCTTCTTTAGGAGTACGCCCAAGTAGTTTTCGATAGTAGGTGGTGTCGAGAACTGGGGCAGGATGGATAAGTGGTTCATCATTCCTCTTCTCTACTCCTGCTCGAGTGCACAGCTCGGTGATGAGATGTGGGAAGGGGAAACTCCCTCGCCCTGGTTGGGCTACATTCCGTGTACTCGTCATGATAATACTCCCCATATCCATTCTCTTTCCAGTGGCAATGGAAAAAAGCAATACCGCCTTATCAAAAGTTAATGAACTATAATGTGTCTCCAGAATCATCCTCGCACACACAAAGTACTGCCACAACCTAGCTGTCGGTATCAGATTAGTTCCCTTGATGCTCTTCTTTCCCTTCTTTGAAACCTCCCAAGGAGTATCCGGTTTTGCTATAACCTTAAGTATCTCATCCTCTTTAAATTGTTGCTTCTTAAACTCCAGATACTCATCACGGTCAATCGAAGGCAAGTTAAAAAAATCGTTTATGACCTTCACATCAATTGGCACATCAATCCCCCTCACAAATACATGCCCAGGATCACACTCAGGGAGGTTGGCGTAAAACTCTCTTACTATCGGCTCTACAGCCGCATGTTCGGATTCACTTATAAATGAATCCCATTTTCTCCCTTGACTCCACTCTTCAGCATAAAGAGTGGTCAAACCCCGCTCGGCAATAAACCCTTTATCCTTCCTTTTTATTGCTCCTTCATATTGTTGCCGAGCCTTGTCACTCACAAATCTATTGTCTACATTTTTTCCTTTTCCTTTACCCTTGGACGGCACTTTGAGTGGCATTTTTTTTTTTTTTTTTTTTTGGTTCGACAACTCTAATGTACCCCTAAACTAAGAATCTAACTAGACAATTTAACTCTAAATACCCTACTATTGACCACAATCACTTCCTGCAAAAACACCAAAATTTCAAAAAATTGCACCTAGACCCCAAAAATCACTCTTCTTCCAAACTCAACAAAACACTCCCAAATTGAAAACCCAACCTCCTCAACACCACACAAATCAAGATCCACACTTTACTCAAAATCAAAGCACCAACAACACTAAAAATCCACAACTCACGCAAACAATCAAAATCTCAGATTCAAAACTCTAATAATCGAAATTGATCAATTTAAAGTTTGGAGAACTCGAAATCTTACCAATCCCAAGATGTATTCACCACCAATTTAACCAAATTTGGCTTAGATCGCAAAATCCCCAAATTCTTGAACCCAAGGGTTTCCAACAATTTTCTTCAATTTTTCTCAGAGATCCTTGCTAAAATGAGTCGTTTTGGTGTTTGTGAGGGTTAAGGAGTGAGGAAAAGTGATGGGAATTCACTGGAGAAGCTCTGGATTGAAGGTGGAAAAGTTTTGCTCTCAGATGTGTTTTAAAATTTTTCGCAAAAATGAAGAGTCGCGACTCACTATTTATAAAAAGCAGTTTTTGCAAATATGAACCCAGTCGATGCCGCAGCGAAGACAAATTGTTCACCGCAGCGAAATTCCCTTAGCTCAATTTCGAAAAACTCTTTCTGCCGCCGCGAAAAATTCCAGAGAGCACGTCTCCTCGATGAAGAACAAACTTCGCCGTGGTGAAATCTGGGACTTTTCGAATTCCATTTTGTGCAAAATGTATTTCACCGCGGCGAAAACTGTAAGTTTTCCTTTTTTTGCCTTAGTTCAATATTTCACTTGAAACACCCAAAAACACACTAAATCAAAATCATTCTAATGCATAAAACAACTAAACAAATTCAAAGCAACAACCAAATGACAAACAAATGAAAACACTTGGGTTGCCTCCTAAGAAGTGCTTGTTTATAGTCGGAAGCTCGACTTTCTCAAGTCCTCATGTCAATCCGAACTATCAAAATACATCAACTCCTAAGCATTGCCCTTGCACCGAGGCTTCAATTGTTGATGATTTTTGTCACATGGGGCCTTTGTTGAGAGCTTAGCCACCCATTTCCATCCCTTGGTCATTCCTTTCATGGCTCGAACATCCTCATCGACAGCTTTCCATTTTCTTGACTTTCCTTCACCCTTTTTGAGCTGAGGAATCTGTCCCTTGTGAAGACACATGCTCGGTTGTGGCCCATCTCAGAATGGGGTAAAAATTTCTGGGTTGTGGTCCTCCTCCTTGAATTGCTTTGACTTGACTGTGCATCCATTAATTTACGAATTAGGATCGTTCAGTTGGGAAGTTTCAATTGTTGATTGACCCACCGAGTCAATTTTGAAACATGACTATCGCTTCGGTGAGACTTTCAGAGACTCAAGGACATTGAATGTCCCTTCCTCATAATCAACTTCCCCTCTTGAACATCAATTAAAGCTCTTCCGGTAGCCAGAAATGGTCGTCCCAGGATGAGAGGAATCTCCTTATCTTCTTCCATATCCAACACAAAGAAATCTGTAGGAAAAATAAGTTTGTCCACCTTAACCAGCACATCTTCAACAATGCCCCTCGAATGCTTTATTGATCTATCTACAAACTGCAAGCATATGGTTGTCAGTTTCACTTTACCAATTCCTAATTTCCTAAAAACAGAAAAAGACATAAGGTTTATGCTTGCACCTAGATCACACAAAACCCTATCAAATGTAATGTTCCCTATAACACAAAAGATAGTGAAACTCACTGGATCTTTAAGTTTTGGTGGTAGCTTCTTCTATAAAATGGCACTGCATTCCTCACTGTTTCCGCATCTCTCAAAGTTATTGCATTCACTTGCTCACGTGGGTTAGTTACCGTGTTGCTTGGTAGGGAACCCTGTGGTCTCTCATTTGGCTTATCAGCCAATTGACCCACCTGTACTTCCAAGTTCCGAATGGACGCCCCTTTGTTTCTGAAATTCGTCTTGGTCTCATTCATGAAACTTGTGGTCTTTTGCATAAACTTTCCAAACATGTCCTCCAGTTTTGTCACTCTTTGCTCTCCCGGTTGATTGTTCATCCCTGCTTGGTTGTTTGGCATCGTTCTTTGGTTCCATTGATTGTTCTGCTGATTTTGTTGATTCTGATTGCCCCAAGACAGGTTCGGATGATTCCTCCACCTAGGATTATATGTGTTGGAGTACGAATTGTTCGGTTGCCTCTGATTTCTTGCCAAGTAGTTAACCTGTTCTAATGATGAAGACACTGAAGCAAACGTGTTCCCCATTTGACATTCACTGCTCACATGACCACCTGCACAAAATTCACAAATTAGTGAGGAGCTTGAATAGAATTTACCTGCATACTTCCTAATTGTTTCTGAAGTGCTGTAAGTTGGGCTGAAATAGCCGTATATGCATCAACTTCATGAAGACCCATAGATTTTTTCTGTTGCACCCTTTAATTAGGTCTTTGATAGTTGTTACTTGCCAAAACTTCAAGCAACTCATGAGCTTCTTCCGGTGTCTTATTTTGCAATGCTCCTCCCGATGCTGCATCCACCATGGTTTGCACATTAACCATCAATCCATTGTAAAACGTTTGGACTTGCATCCAAACTGGCAACCCATGGTGTGGACACCTCCTCAGTAGTTCCTTGTATCTTTCCCACACCTCATATAATGATTTAGACTCTTCCTATAGAAAAGATGTGATATCATTTCTCAATTTCGCTGATTTTGCTGGAGGAAAGAATTTGGTCAGGAACTTCTGTGCTAATTCGTTCCATGTTGTGATTGTTCCTGATGGTAGTGCCATTAACCATCCCTTAGCTTTATCCCTCAATGAAAACGGGAACAGTCTCAATCTAATGGAGTCATCTGACACTCCATTTGACTTGAAAGTATCGCAAATCTCCAAAAAATTTGCAATGTGCAGATTTGGACCTTCCTTCAAATCTCCCTTGAACTGTATCGACTGCTGGATCATCTAGATGATTGTTGGCTTAATTTCGAAAGTGTTGGCTTGTATAGCTGGTCTAGTAATACTTGACCCACTGCCATCAACTAAGGGAATTGAGAACTCCCTTAATGTTCTATTTTCTGCCATCTCAACAACTATTGCCTCTGGTTCAACTGTAGCTTCTCGTTCTCTTCTCTCTCTGTTAAGTCTTCTAGTGGTTCTCTCAATCTCTGGATCAACAGGAACCACTGGCTGACGTCTTGCTCTTCGCATAAACTACACAGAAAGAGGGAAAAAGTGCGATCACAAGCTCACAGAAAAGAACAACAAAAATTAAACTAACACACAATTAAAACAAAAAAATAAACTCCAATCTAGCTAACACAAGAAAGACTCAATGTTAACACAAAAATCAATCCTTGGCAACGGCACCAAAAACTTGATGCGTTATAACTACAACATGCAAATATAGCAAGTGCACTAGTCGTATAAAGTAATAAAGTGATGAGTGAGTATCGTTCCCACAAGGATTGGTTGCTAAGCACTGAATTTCCTATTTGTTTTCAAGTTGGAGAAACCGAAAATTGTTTGGATTGATGGGAAAATATAAAACTAAACTGAAAGCAAAATCTACTATGTAATTCAATAACTAATTAATGAAAGCAAGATTTAAATCAAGAGTAAATCAATTAAAACAACGGTTAGGGTTTGACTTCATTCGAACTCTATGGATTAATTCTGTGGATTATGCTACTTTTACACCCACATGCACGATTATAAACCGAATTCCCTAAGTTGTAAAACATACCTTCTCAGGCTATGACTCCTACTTTTCCTTATTAATCTTCCGCACCCAACAAATTGAAGATTAACAAATCCAAGTTCTTTAAGCTAATGGAATCCTAGATTGATTTCATTGTTTCTCAAATCTATCTCTAGCATTCAAAATAACAATGGTGATTATCCAAGAAGCTCAACATGACTCATTTCTCAATCTCATCATGTTCAACAAGTAAAATCAATAAAAATCGAAATAATCACACAATCTATGCAATAGAATATAAAGCAACAATAATCAATTGATTAATCCATAGAAATCCGAAGTACTTCAAAACCCTAACCCAAAGTGGGTTAGTTCATAACTAAAATAACACAAACAATAAGAAAAACAATAAACACAGTAGTAAACATATTGAAATAAAGAGAAAAGAGTATAGATCTCCACTAGTTGAAGAATCCACAAGATTAAAGCTTAAATCTTCTCTCCAAATGTAAAAGCTACTCTAAACCAAATGAAAACTAGATGAGCCTCGACCAAAATGGCAAGGTTTTTTTTATATAGTTCCCCCCAAAACCTAAAACCTTTCCTAAAATAAAACTGTACGTTTTAGAGAAACAAAATTTTGCAGACTTCGCCGCAGCGAAGAAAGAATTTCACCACGGCGACGAACTAAAGTGAATCTCATGCCTAGCTTCTTTCGCCACGGCGAACCTTCCTGGAAAATTTTGAATTTATAGAATTGCCCTCCGCTTGCTTCCTTGCTTTAATCTTCGATCTTCGATGCTTTCCCATGGGAATAAACTTTATAGTGCTTCAACTCTGCTTCAGAACTTCCCCAAATTCTGAGATTCGCTTGCTTCTGGGTCCAAAAACTCCAATTCGCTCATTATTTACTAAAAATGCACGTTTCGGCCTGAAACATAAAATATATAGAATTAAGTAGCAATTCAGGCATAACCGAACTAAGAAGTATCTAAAATCTGACCAAAAAGCCTAAATAAAATAGTATAATCCTCGGATTATCAACACGTGGGTGATCTCCAGTTGCTTGCTAGCCTGGCACTCACCTGCTGCACTGACAGGAGCCATACCACTTGCGCTAGGAGCGACGTGGCCGCACCTGGATGGCACAAAACCCTTCTGAGCTCTGACCATCATTTACTTATGAGGCTCCACGTCAACCCTACTTTTTTAGGCATAACAGAAGTCCCCTAGTTTTTAAGGTTTAAGGATCGAACCTTGAGAACTTCATAATTATGCCATGATTTGACATATACCAAATGACGTCTAGTCGAGCTGACTTGGCTACAAGAAGGTCATAGAACATTTTTCTATGAGCGATCAAAGATGGTCTTCTTCTACAAAGTCGACGACTTGGATTAAACCCTACTCAGTGCCGTATCGATGTGCCTCTTATCTTAACCGAGGTCCATGACCTGATTACAGTTAGCATATTTCTGCTGGAGGTAAGGAATCACATTGTTTTGCAACCTACATGCGACGAAAAGTGTTCTATTCCAACGACCTCTTCCGATGTTTTATCAGTTGCGCTTGACAGCTAATCCATTAATGAAGTATCCTTTATTGTGACGAACGTGTCTTATGTGCAATAAGTGCCAACCATGCGCATTAAATGCAAGCCATGCTGAAACGACATTCTTTATCAGGGCATTAAATACGGGTGAGAGCGCATTTAATATGGAGGAGAGAATCGAGTCGCCGTTCAATTATTTCAGCGGAGAGAAGCGACGATTGAATTTCTCGAAGCGTGACGGTTAGTCTTTCTCGCCGATTGATGACACGTGGTCGAGATCAACGATGAGAGACGTATTTTGCCCAAACGTCGCTTTGGTTTGGGAAGACCAATCACCATTTCCTCCACTATAAAACCCCAGGCTCGCCTTAATCAATGTCACAACATCATACTTTCAGAAAAAGCAAAAAGCTCTCGCGAGACTAGATTTTCAATCCTTCAAGTTGGTACGCACTTTCTGTTCATAGCAAGAAGTTCACCCTCCATAGCCAAGAGGTAAGGAAGATCCTTCCGTTACTTATCTTTTTTCTGCTTTGAATATGGCTTACTCAGGCAATAATGATGAGTGTTTATGGCTAGTCTTCTATAAGGAATAGGTTTTTAGGGTGCGAATCTTTGGGGGTGATCCCCAAAGATTTTTTAGGGTTTTTGGAAGATACATTAGGGTTTTGTTCTTCCACGTCGTCATACAAAATTCTGTACGGAGACCGAGTAATTTCTGCGTGTCCCCCTTTTTCAAACCATAGAAGAGATGGACCCTACAACGATCAGAACAAATGAGGGGACGAGCTTGCAGGCGCAGGACACCTTAGCAGGTTCTTCATAAGAGATTCTATTAGTGGCCACCCTAGAGGAGATACAGAGGGTGGTAGACCAGTATGCACTTAGCGTAGACATGTTCCGATATAGGTCATACACAGCTCAAAATCCCCCAGAGGGAATGGCTGGGTCTCTGAGTCCATTTTCAAATGCGGGGCATTAATTCCTTTCCACCCCTTTGTCAGGTCTATCCTCGATTACTTCGAGGTCTCACCTCTGCAGCTGACGCCAAACGCATATTCTTAGGAAACGATCCAGTTACGTAGCGAAAAATAAAAATATTTAACAACACGGATTGTTCCATAGAACCAAGATCAGGGCACAAATTAACAGTTTATATCAAAACAAGAATCTGCAGAAAATTGGTTTAGAGTTCAAGAAATCATACGCACATTTGGAGGCTCCTTTAACTTTGTCTCTGAACGTATTTTGCTACCAACCCAAGTGTAGGATTGAACCAACGCAGTCCACACGAAGATAATTGCAAGGAACTAAAGAGAGATTTGTTAGATCCTCTTTAGTTTTAAGAACAAAGAAGAAATGAAATGTATTTGATTTTTCCATCAAAACTAAAACTGGCATGGGAGAGAGTGTTTTGGGGCTGTGGGTTTTTTCTTTTCAATGAAAGAATGAATAATGAATTCCTATACCTTTTTCAATTAAAACTTTTCTTTTATAGTGATATTTTAATTGCCCTATTCCCATATGGAATATACTTGGGCTCCAACCAAAACACCCCTTGTTTCCAAACACTCCCAATTAGATATTTATTTTAGTTCATCATTATCTCAATTAAAATCAATCAATTAATATATATATATATATATTAACATTTAACAATAATGATAATATATTTAAATATATGCGAACACATATTTAAACGTAATCTCACTTATTTAATTTTTCTAACAAATTAAATAAAAGGCTACGACCTTAGCGAATTTAATTGCACTGTGAAATTATCAAAATACCCTTTCGCCTAAAAAGACGAAAACGCCCTTCTTACTTCCTAAGTCTTAAATTATCTTCTATGTGTGTAACCCATAGGCTCCTCATCATACCGGTAGTGTATAGTATCGCGATTAACACCAATTAATCGTCTCACTAATACACAGACTAAGATTGGCCCCTAGTAAGGCATCATGGCCACTCGATAGATTCGGATTCAGCAAAGTAGTTACTTATCAATGATATGGTTACCGTACAATTCAATCCTTTCATCATTTGTTATCTCGACGAGACTTAGGCATAGAAATAGTGTCAACCTTTGGTTACTCTCGATATTTTGTATTCTGTTTCTTGACCAATGACCTGTATTATAAACTGGATAGAGCAACAACTCAATCCCATTGTGGCCACAGTTTTAGTGTCATTGCCATTTACTGAATTGTGCCGTGAGATAACTTCTCCCATACCCGGGAGTGATGAATCCTCTATCTATCCACCATAGTCTTGATACACTCTTTGATATAGCCAATCACTACCGTATTGATAGCTCTGAATAGAACTACGTTAGGCTAGTGTCAAACTACATCAATCGGTGCACAAGGCTCTCCGGTGATCTCAAGTCTAAGGATCACATGCACCACCATTTGTTAGAGGATTTGTTCCATAGACACTGGGGTTACCATCCATATGGAATCCTCTGGTGGGTCAGTCCAGTGAACTTGCCTACAGCAAGCACCTATGTGTTGCACCAGGTTGTCACCAAACAACCTTGACAAGTGAGATCAGTCACTACCTTCCGACAGGGTCGTTCAACACTATGTGAGCCTTACCGTATTATCTGTGTCCTTACTTCAGAATAATACTGGGGCTACGGACGTTTCTAGAATGGCCACCATATGTGCTCATAGGGTTCTCACTATCAAGATTTGAAACACTTGATACCCTCGTCACGGTTCTACCATTCTAAGGACATATATCAATACATGTAATGATGATTTACGCGATATAGTATAAAATGCCTTTTATTGATCAATGAACATTATTACAAAGAGTCAATTCTACAATAATTGATTAGCTCTAGGTCATCTACTCTAGAACATATATGATAGTCATGGCTATGTATATCGCGTGCGCTGAGAACGGCCTCAGCCAGCTGACTGCATTGGAGCTCGCTTGCTCGTATTACTTGAAGAAGAGCAAGGATAAGGATTCTTATTACCTCTCGAATTGATCTTCGATTGAGGGACGCATCTTTAATTACCCTAGTAATGTCAGGGCGTATGAGACTAAGTTTTCCTTTTTTCTTTATGACGGCGTCTGCCAATTCAGGGAACCGAGTAGGTCTTCCCTTCTTGTACTTAGTTAATTTTTTCTTTTCTTTTTGGCTTTGCTTTCTAACGATCTTTCTTGTCTCTTCGCAGGAAACAAGTCGACCATGTTGACAAATCTCACTGACTTCAACCGAATAGTATCATTCGGTAACCTTCCAGATTATTGTTGCGACGCAAAACTCCTCGTGACATCTGCAAATTTAAGGAAGTACTGCTTCTTCAATTCGGAAGCAACCTTGGAAAACTTAACTCGTAAGTGTTCGCGGTCCTAGAAAATTTTGCTTTTGCATGTAGTGAACTTTTTTACTAATAGTACCTACATGCAGCAAATATGCCACCCAAAGTGCCAAGGTCGTTGAGAGAGAAAGGGTTCATTTTTCCCTGGGTCGATGCCACGGAACTAGCCGAGGCAGGCCCTAGCGACACCCCCGTCGGAGGAGCATAGGTGGGGGTGCAGCCACCCACCGAACAACCAGCAGAACCTTCTTAGCCTATAGCTGCTCGCCCAAAGCAGAAGACCATAGGCCAAAAGTCCAAGAAAAGAAAGGTGTTGCAGCCCGAGGAGTCAGAGTCCGAGCCGGAGTGTTTGGGGGTACAACCTGGGAGGTCGTAGCCTTATCAGGCTTTTCCCTCGGGAGGGAGCTCGAGGTGCATGACCAGGGTTACACTGGTCCCGAGCCATTCGCACAGGGGATAATGGGAGACCGTGACTCCAGGAAGGAGAGAAGGCAAAGGGCCACTTGGCGAGGTGCTCTCTATTTTAGGAACTAGCACACCAGTGTTGGACTCTATGGGTCAACTTTCGGAGCACCTGCAGCCTGTAGTGTTCACCTTTTAAGAGTGCCAACTTGCCAAAGTCTTTGAAGAGTTCATGGCCTCCCACCCTATGGACCTAATAATCAGGGCGATTCAAATGCAAAGCTAGGTAAGATGGTTTGTCCTCATCGAGGACTTTCTAATACTTCATTTACTCTTTTCAAGGAGATAGAGTCTAACGCTTGCTTATTTCACTATGCAGTCTTTGCTCGCCATGCACCTAGCCCAAAAAAAGATCCAACTGGAAGCGGTCAGGGGACTCTTCGAGCTAAAGGAAGAGAACACGCAACTAAAGCACGATGTAGCAATTGTGGTAAAAGAGATGAGCATGTTCACAATTCAGACAAACCAATACATGTCGGAGAGGAACTCTGCTCTTTGCACGGTGGACTGCTAGAAGGCCGAGCTGGAGAAGAAGAGAGAGGGGCTTAAAGAGCTTCAGAGGACAGTGGTTAGTCTCACTAAAGAGTGTGGCTAGAAATAGCTGGAGCTCCATGCTAACCCCAAACGGGCCTTGCGAGCAGAGGAACTGAGAGCTCATTTGTGGGAGATGATCGAGAAGCAGAAGAAGGCACTTGAAGCGGGTCTAGAAATGTCCTAGGGGCGGGTCACTTCTTTAACTAAAGAGATGAAGCGACAAGAGTGGGAAATCAAGAGGAAAGTCGTTGACTGGTCGATTCAATCCATTTATGCCCTTTGGCCAAAGAACCCGACCATGGACCTCACCAACCTTTCGGATGATTACCAGAGGATCCTTGCCTCCATAGCGAGAGCTGATGATAAGGAGGAAGGTCTAGGGCTTATTCGGAAGAGGATCAGCCAGAGAAGTATGTTTCGGAGGACCTAGCAGCTGACCAAGAGGTCGGCGACCAACTTGGAGAGGCCGAGGTCGCACTCGAAGGGCCTGGGAACGAAAACAAGTGATCGCTTCTGCTTTTACTTTTCCCACAACCTTGCTTTTGATGTCCTCACACATTCCTGCCTATGTACTTAGAATTTTATTAATGAAAAGATTATTCTTAAACTGTTTGCGGTAGCACTTATAATTTTCGTACTCCACAAACATTACATATGTGAACAAAAAGACGTTCTCTCGCTATTTGTGATAGCACTTATAAATTTTCGTACTTCACAGATATTACATATGCAAACAGAAAGATAAAAATAATGCGAGGAACAAGATCATACATTTACACAAGATGAATTTGGCTTAATTACAAAACTTACAAGGGAATTTTTACAAGTTAAAAGAGCGAGTTCGGAATTACTGATAATAGGAGAGAAGATGCTCAGCATTCCAAGCTTGTGGTATTTTGGAACCGTTGAGCCTTTTGAGGTGATAAGTCCCTGGTAGTATTACCTTGGCGATGCGGTAAGGGCCTTTCCAGTTTGGTCCCAATACTCCCGCGCTTGGTTCCCTTATACAGAGAAGAATTTCTTTCAAAACTAGGTCACCGACCTGAAAGTCTCTTCTCCTGACTTTAGAGTCAAAGAAACTTTTTGCATGCTGCTGGTAGGCTGTTATGCTTAACCAAGCTTTGCCGCAGTGTTCTTCAACTAAGTCCAGACTTGCACGCAAAAGTGCTTCATTGTCTGTTTCATTGAACAGGTCTCTTCGAAGTGACCCAGTCCCCACTTCCATTGGGATCATAGCCTCCCAGCCATATGCTAGCGAGAAAGGTATTTCTAAAGTAGAGGTTCTCGGAGTTGTCTTGTATGCCCATAAGACTTTTGGGAGTTCGTCGACCTAATTACCCTTGGCAGCGCCAAGCTTAGCTTTCAAAGTATGCTTGATGGTCTTGTTGACAGCTTCAACCTGGCCATTTGCTTGTGGTCTTGCAACTGAGGCGAACTTTTTATGGATCCCAAGCTCATCGCAAAACTGCTTGAATTCTTTGCTATCGAACTGCTTCCCATTATCAGAGATGAGTGTATGAGGAATTCCATAGCGGCACACTATATTTTTGAAGACGAAGTCCTTAAGCTTCTTGGTAATGATTGCGGCCAAGGGTTCAGCTTCGACCCACTTGGTGAAATAATCCACTGTGACCACAGCATACTTGACTCTTCCCTTCCCAGCTAGCATGGGTCCAATAAGATCAACTCTCCACATGGAGAATGGCTAGGAGCTAGTCATTGTTATTAGCTGGTAGGAAGGAGCTCGCAGTATGTTCACGAATCGTTGGCACCTGCCACACTTTTTTACAAAGTTGAATGTATCCTCTTGAATTAGGAGCCAGTAGTACCTTTGACGAACAACTTTGTTAGCGAGGGATCGCACGACAATGTGATTACCAAAGATCCCTTCATGTATCTTATTCATGATATAGTCTGCTTCCTCATTGGTTACACATCGAAGGAAAGGGGTGCTAAACCTCGCTTATACAATTGATCTCCTATAAGTGTATAACGAGCAGCTCTGGTTCGCAGGGTTCTTGCCTCAATCTTATCATTGGGCAAGGTCCCATCTCGGAGATACTAAATAACTAGGGTCATCCAAGAAACTGATTATGTCGTAACCATGGCCTGTTTTGGTGAGCTGATACTAGGGATCTCTATGTACCGAATAGGAATACTTTCTGGAGCATCTGAGTCTAACGACGAGGCTATTCTTGCCAAGTCATCTGCGACAGAATTACTATCTCTAGGAATTTGCATGATCGCGAAGTACTTGAAAGACTCGATTGCGGCCTTAGCTTTCTTCAGATAACTGATCATGTTTTCTTCCTTGGCTTGATACTCTCCTAAAATCTGATTAACAATCAACATGGAGTCGCTGTGAATACTGATAACGATTGACCCCATTTCTTTTGCCAACCACAGACCAGCTAGTAGTGCTTCATACTCGGCCTCGTTGTTGGTAGCTTTGAACCCAAACCGAAGAATACCGTGGATATGAGTCCCTTGGGGACTAAGGAGGAGAAGGCATGCCCCAGACCTTTTCCTGTTCAAGGAGTCATCGACATAGAGGCTCCAAATTGATAGATTATGAATAGTTTCCTAGGTGACTTCGCTGGACTGTTGCTCGGATTCCTAAATCGGTTGGTGTGAAAACTCCAAAATGAAATCGGCAACAACCTATCCTTTAATGGTTGCTTTCGGTCTGTACTACTAATCGAACTGACTTAGTTCCATCGCCTACTTGAGCAACTTACCCGAAGCCTTTGGCTTCTTAAGGACTTGCCTGAGCGGGTAGTTGGTTAATACATGGATAGTGTGGGCATGGAAATAAGGTCGCAACTTTCTGGAGGCGACCAATAGGGCATAAGCTAATCGCTCTATTTTTGGATACCACATTTTGGCATCCAATAGATGCCTACTCATGTAATATACCGGCCATTAGACTCTGTCTTTTTCCCGAATTAGAGTTGCACTGACCGCATGCTGAGAGATGGATAGATACAGGAGAAGAATTTCTTGAGGGAGAGGCTTGGACAGAAGAGGTGGCTTTTCAAGGTGCTCTTTAATGCTTTGAAAAGCCTGTTCACATTTTGGAGTCCATTCGAACTTTTTGTTGGCCCTGAATATATTGAAAAATGGCAAGCATTGATCTATTGCTCTTGATATGAAGCGACTAAGAGCAAATATTCACCCATTAAGACTTTGAAAGGAATTTTCCCGAGGATACCCTAAATGAACACTTGAGAGGATTGAGCTTCATTTTATATCTTCGGAGTATGTTGAACATCTCAGCGAGATGCGCTATGTGATCTTAAGCGACATGCGATTTGACCAGCATGTCATCAACATAGACTTCCATCGATCCTCTGATCTACTCGAAAAACATTCTGTTAACTAGCTGCTGGTAAGTCGCCCCAACAATTTTTAGGCCAAAGGGCATAACCTTATAGCAATACAGCCCTCGATCTATAACAGAGGAGGTATGTTCTTCGTCCGACACGTACATCAGAATCTGATTCTATCCCAAGTAGGCATCCATAAAACTTAATAGCTCGTGCCTAGAGGTGGCATCGACGAGCTGGTCAATTCTTGGCAAGAGAAAGTTGTCATTTGGACAGGCCTTATTGAGGTCGGTGAAGTCAACGCAGGTCCGTATTTACTGTTAGGCTTCTTTACTAAGACTGGGTTGGCAACCCACCTCGGGTAAAGTGCCTCCCGGATGGACCCGTTCAAGAGAAGGTTATTTACCTCAATTTTTAAGGCGGCATACCGCTCGGGGTCCATTGCTCTCCTCTTTTGGCGAATCGACCTAAGCGCACTATCAATATATATAACATTCGGGCTGATCCTGACCATGTCAGCATGAGTCTAGAATATGTTGATATTTTTCCTGAGTAAGCATGTCAGGTCGTTGGCGAGCTGAGAGTTGAGATTACTTCCGATTCTCAACACTCGGGTTGGCTCGCTTTGATAGATCGATACCTCGGATAAGTCCTCGACTGACCGACCTACTATGAGGGCATTCCTGGATGCGAGGATCCAAGTTATCCTCAACTGGGCCAGGTCGTGGCTCGATCCTGCTGATCGCCATTGCCTGCTCAGGGATGCCAACTGGTGTTCCCTTTCCCTTGCACGCCATCTGCACTACCCTTATGTAGCAGTCGCGAGATGCACATTGGGATCCACTTACTTCCCCTATCATCATCAGGGTGGGGAACTTCACCTTTAGATGGTAGATTGAAGTGACTGCCTTGAAGCATTGTAGTAGAGGTCGTCCTAAAATGCCATTGAAAGTGGACGGACAATCTACTACTAAAAACTCAGTCATCTTGGTCATCTCGTTGGTTTCCCCCAACGTGATCTGGAGCGAGATCATCCCTTGGGAATCAAATGATCCCGGTGAAACTGTACAGAGGGATAGAGGCAGGCTTCAGATCTGCCTCGTCCAGTTTCATCTTCTGAAGGCTCGGTGAAATAAGATATTCATGGCGCTTCCATTGTCCACCAGTATCCTGTGGACTTCGCACCGACCTATTTCAGGCATGATGATGAGAGCATTGTCATGGGGATGAAGCAATCGCACCGTGTATTTCTCGGAGAAGGTGATTTCCTCCTCTCTGGGAACCTTAGCGGGTCGCGGCGTCATGCTTATAACACTTGTGGGGTCATGACGGGCTTCCCGAGCATATCTTTCTTGGGCACCTCGAGAGTTCCCTGCAAGGTGTGGTCCTCCAAAAATGATCCCCACATAGTAGAGACCTTTGCGATCGCGACGCCTCTTCCCTGGTTCCTCTTGATTTTTCTCCCGAACGGGAGCTGAGTCATCAACATACTCTATGAAGTGCCCCTGTTTAATAAGGTTCTTAATTGCCTGCTTGAGGGCCCGACACTCATTGGTGTGATGCCCATTATCCTGATGATAGCAATAGTATTTTTTATTGTTTCTGGCTGACGGGGGGTTTTTCATGGGCCTAGGCTCTCCGAGCGAACTGGCCTCCTCTGATTTATCCATAATAGCCGATACCGAGGCAATCAGAGCTGTGTATTGACTCTTGTCGTGATCGCGACGAGGAATTGAGGCATAAGATTTCTTAGGCTCGTACCGCTGCTTCTTTCCTTTTCACTGATCATTGTTAGCCCATCTGCGATTAGCCCTTTTATTCTCCCTCGAGTTGGGAGCACTGCCCGAAAGACTAGGGTTGTGGCGACTAAGAGCTGCCATGGAACTTTCAATCCGAAGGTACTTTTTAGTAAGGTTATAGAAGCGAGTGAGGGAAACATCATCCTCAGATTGCAATTCCTTCCACAAGTCTGTCTGCGGGTGAACTCCCACAATGATGAGAGTCTGAACAAACTCTTCGGGAGTATGGGCCACTTTGTGGAGCTCCCTGTGAAACTTGTCTATATAAGATTGGAGGGGTTCAGCCCTATCCTGCAGTATATTGCTCAAGTAGCTTAGCGGCATTGAGAACTTCCTGTTCGCTTGGAAGTGCCTCAGAAATGTCGAGCTGATTTGAGGCCATGAGCCGACCGATCCTGCTGGAAGTGACCTGAACCAGCGCTTGGCATGGGCAGTAAGGGTTACTGCCAAGTAACGACATTTTGCCAAGTCAAAGACTTGGTGGAGTTCCATGAGGTCATTGAACTCTTATAAATGATCCTGCGGATCAAAATTCCCATCGAATGCTCACATGTCGGGCATTCTGAATCTCGATAGGAGAGGGGCAGCTAACACTGTCGGAGAAAAGGGAGACGTCTCTACAACCTACCCTTGCTCATTCTACTGAGCCTTAAGCTGATCCAGAGCTCACTGTAGTTCCTTAATCTGAGGCAGTGGAGCTATCTGGGGATCACTTTCCGCAACGTACATTCGACCCTCATAGTTGCGGTTGAGGAAAGACCGCAAATCAGACTCTTCCTCACCTCGACGGGAAGCTTCGGCCAATCTCGACACACGCTAGCTGGAGCCGTGCGATGGCATTGAGCAATTCGAGGAGTCTTCCCAACCTCCGCGGTGGTGCGAACCGACCTGCAGACGATGGGAATCCCCTTCACGATGACAACCTAAGTCGTCATTCTGTCGATGTTGGGAATCTCCTCGCCTTGCACTTTTATGGGAGTGCCCGTGCGATGTGGCGCGGGATGGCTCATGTTGCGACATATCGTTGAGTCGTAATGCCACGGCTATTCTACTCGGGGCACAATCGGTGTTCGCTAGTCCCTTGCAGCTCTTAGGTCCATTGTGCGCCACTTGTTTTTCCTTTCTCTGACGCGCTGCAGTGCGCGCGGTATGGGCTTTCACCCTTTTTCACACTTTCATGTGACCTGCAGGCGTTTTTGGCGGTGGCACCGCCTCATTGGATTCGGGTGGCCGACCCAATCCAATTGGTCTAACCTTTGGCTAACCGTTTAAAGAGTATTATTAAACCTTTCCAGGTAACTCATGATGGTTGGGTCGAGCCGCGAGCTTGAAGGAATATCCCTCATGATATTCTGCTGGACTGGCGGCATTTCGGGAGAAGTGTGCTCCTGTATCTGGGGGATTTCTTCTTTACCATAATTGGTTCGCTCAGATTCAAAACCGAGAGCCATTTGCTTTATGGGACCGATTAGTTTAGAGATTTTTCTGATGAAGAGTAGGTACTAAATTAGGGCCCTCCGTCTAGCACCAAACTGTGGATGCTTGATTTTGACAGCAACTACTCGCACGTGTAAAATTCTAAAAAGAATTAGAAGTCACACGTGATATTAGGAGATTGAATTAAATAAAAAGGTGAAGAGCAATATTTAAAGTGGTTCGGATGCTTAGAAGCGAATCTTATGTCCACTGCTATTGTATTAATAAGAGAGAGAGGTCAGGACGCGTTCAACGAGCTAAGTTACAGTTTAGAGAGAGACAGAGAGAGAGAGAGCTATTTCAGCGTAAAATTAGCTAATCCCCCACAAATGAGAGGGAAGTCCTCTATTTATAGTGAGAGAGTTAAAGGTAATGATTATAAAAGCTGCAAGTAGGTAGGTGCCGTGCAAACCCTTTCCTTGCGTCCCATTGGTCACCTGCCCGAGGGATTTCCTTGACTAAAGCAGGGTTTTGACACGTGGGCGATCTCCAGCCGCTTGCTAGCCTGGCACTCACCTGCTGCGCTGACAGGAGCCATACCACTTGTGGTAGGCACGACGTGGCCGTACCTAGATGGCACAGAACCCTTCTGAGCTCTGACCATCCTTTATTGACGAGGCTCCACGTGAGCCCTACTTTTTCAGGCATAACAAGTATAGCCATTGATACAATCCCTCGGTGCTTGAAAAGTCTGTCACGATAAAAAGGCTTTTGTTATTGTTTCAGTTGTATTAGAAACTTTAAGCAATATGAAATGTTATAATTTTCTGTCTTCAAATATGGAGCTGGCATAGTATCCAATCGCATTTGTAACTCCTAATTGTTGCAAGGCCATCAGTCCAACTCCAACCTGAACATTCAAATATTACGTATAAAAAGATAAGAGGAAAAACTCCACATATACAAGGCAAGGGGCTTATGTACATGTAGAAAAATACTAAAGACATACCATGAGTGAATAAGCATATCTTAGTTGGAATAGGTAAAAAATTCCAACTTCTGATTTCCTGTTAAAGTATAATCCTGTACAGGAGAATGATCCTCATTTCTTGTTCTAAAATCTTCCAAAATGTATTTCCCTGCCATTGAAGTTGAAGTAATGTAAACAAGTTGGAATAAAAATTACTTTGATACCAGCTCATTCCTGGGAAGTATCAGCATTCTATCCCCTAAAAAGCTGTAGAGTAGTTTCTAACTCCTCTTCTCGACCGATCTTTGCCTGTAGAAAATTTTAGATTTTCATTGAATTGTTTTTAACATTTTCAGTAAGTAAAAAGATGATATAACTCCACATATTTTTCAAAATATATCTACATTGCCTGAAAAGAAAATCACAATTGGATTTACCAGCCATCTAGGAGACTCTGGTATGAACAATAAACCAACAACTTGCAATCGACATGCAACAGAACCTGAATTGAAATGAAACAGAGATATTAACACATTCTTATACATAAAGTTTTAAGAGGATTAAATGCAATAAAGATTAGAATGGCAAGAAATTACCAATTAGAGCTAATGTGAGCCAAGAAACAACAGTTCCAAGGAAATACATTAGTGAAAAGCCACAAGTCACCATGAACTGCATCGTTGACAAAGTATATGGTTGTAAATAGTTAGTTATATCAATAATAGAATCTATATTTATTTTGAATATACCGTATTTGTCGTTGTAAATCCTCCCCGAATATTCTTGTGTGTGATTTCTGCAATGTATATGGGTACCCACCATCCTTGATAAGAAAATATTCAAAACAATTACCAAATAATTTCAATCTATATTTAAAAGTGATGAAACTGTTGTCATACCCACCAATGTAAATGAGCAATCAGAAATATTTGAAACAATTACCACATAATTAATAATTCCAACTCCAGTCCCTGTTAAAGGTCTTCCCAGATCCAGCAACCAAGCATTCTTTAGATCACACCCCATCAAAAGAGAAGGAAAAGAAAGAAAACCTTTGAGAATGCTATTGCAAGCCAACCAACGATAAAGAGTAATTCGGATAACCACATTGTCTGCTTTATATGAAGTTGACCAATCAACAATAAGAGAGGTGAAAAAGCTTTCAGATTTGAACATAGAGGTTAAAGTGTAATAAAATAACTTACTCCTCTTTGACCGATGAGGTCTGCCAGCTTCCCATATTAATTAATGAGCCTCTTAGCTCCAACTGTTAGCATGGAACCAAAAACTGAATACTATATGCCAAAATTGAAGAGATATGTTATGATCATGTTATATATGGACCAAAATGTGGCATTATGCGTGAGAAGAGAAGTGATTAGTGAAAGAAATGATAACTAACACTATTCATCCTAATCATTCAGTCAGAGGAAAGAGATGATCGTATGCTATAAACTTTTTTCTTTAATTTTATTAGTGAATAAATACACTTACTGCCGCGACAGAGAAGCCCAGGTCTTCCCTGATGCCAGATTCAGCAGGTGATGAATATCCTGACTGTATGGCCATAATTAACATTCAACCATTAGCTCAGTCAAAGACAAGCCAATCTTGTGAATACTGGCCCATAGAATGTGTAGCAACCATTTTTAGTAGTTATGGTCTATACATTTCAAGCATATAGAGCATGTATTCCTAAGGAAAATGATGGAATTGAATTAAGTGGACTTCAGGTTCAAGCATATAAGCACAATTAAATCATGCCAGTAAAATGCAAAATCTCATTTATCGAAATTTCCTTTTTCCTCAAAATCCAAAATCTAGTAATTTAATTAAAAATTCAAAACTTGACAACCCAAAAACTCATTCAATAATTTAATTAAAAATTCAAAACTGACAACCCAAAAACTCATTCTTCAACAGAGAGACAGAAAAAAAAAAAAAAAAAAAAAAAAAAAAAAAAAGCCAAATCAAGAACTGAACTGATGCCTTAATTTGATAGACAAATTTAAATAATATAATATAAAATAATTTAGAGGAGACAAATTTAAATAATATAATATAAAAATAGAGGAAAAATAACTTGAGATCAAACTAAAAACTTTAATACAAATACTAGATAGTCGAAACAAAAAACCAAACTAATAAAGAAAAAAAATTGAACGGGATCACCAGACCCAATCATCAATATATGGGTCTATCCCTGCGATATGCTCAATTTTTTGTTTTTTTTTTTGTTTTTGTTCGGACTTCATGTGAGATTTGAATATAATGTCATTGTCCAATAACCTAAGGTGGGGTTTGTGCGCTAATTGTCTGAGATAAAATATATTTTTAATTCTAAAAAATGACGATGGGATTTAGAGAGGGTTTAAGTGGAACATAGCATGGTTATAGTATCTACAATACGCTATACGTATCCTATGATACGATTCGATATGGGTCGCCAATGATACGTATCAGAGAGTATATCTTAAACCTTTCGATATATTTATATATATTCAACGATACGATACGTATCAGTTCGTATCCTTAAAAATACCGATACAAATCAACGACTTTATTAATTTGGGCCGAAAGCTTAAAAATTTTTCAAGCTAGATTCGGGTCACCAACTGATTCACTAAAACGCACCCTAAATTACCCATTTTGCATGGAGAAAGTGGAAGAGGAAGATGTGTTGCCCATTTTACATGATAATAATAATACAAGTGGAGATATAGATATTAACATTGATCTTGGAAATGATATGAATGGTTGAGAGGAAATGATATAGATTCTAATTTTGTGATTAATTTGATTATGTAAAACTATAATTTAAAGCCAATAAGATCAAAAAAATCGTTAATTAATCTTGGGATGATATTAATTTTAAATTTTTTTTTTTTTTTTTTTTTTTTTTTAAAGGTGTATCCTATGATACGATACGATACACGATTCGAAAAATTAGGTTTTCGATACATGATACGATACACGATTTGACAACCATGAAACATAGTAGCAACACTCTTATCAGTGGCCCATTGGCAAGACCTGGCCCAAAACATAAGGTTGGACCTCTTCCTGGCCCTTCGAAATTTGTTATTAGGAGACCTGGAATTCTTTTTGTACCTTGCTAGTATTATGTGCGCATATTACATAAGAGGGAAGTGATATTTAGACCTCATTTATTTGAATTTTAACTCTCAATTAGAGGATAAAATTGTAATTTAAATATAAACACAAAAAATTATCAGAAATCCTCCTTTTTTATTATACTAGAGTCTTTGACTTGCTGCCAAATAATTCGGTGTCGAGCTCGAGCACATGGTGTTCGACATCCTTCCCGAGCTCAAGCTTAGCCGTGGTTACTAGAGTTCACCGAGCTCGAGTTTTGTTATTTTTCACGAGCTGAGATCAAGCAATGATTGCTCGGCTGACCGTTTATGCCTTATGCTTGCCTCTAGGGTTTTTAAACTTGCTCACTCTGGGATGCCTTGGCCACTAGAGATAGAGCTTTTAACACTCCTCTCTTCCTCTATTCAACTACTTCATTCATTTATTCTTCCAATCACTTATTTTTACTCCATTGATCTTACCCTAATTAATTAAAACTTTGTGTATTTTATTGAAACTTTTAAGGATTTGGGTAGGGTGTTAACTGAAATTAGAACAAAAATATTTTAAGGTTTTATAATTTGGGTAATTTCTTATCATGCTTGAAATTGTAATTCCTAAGCTTGAGATTTTCTTTGAAAATTTTCTTTATTTTGATGATCAAATATTATTTGCTATAAACTAGGGGTGAGGCACTTGCCTAGGGCCCCCAAAAAATAGGGGCCCAAATTTTTATAAATTTTTTTTGAAATATTATAAAAATAAAATAGTGGATAATTTCTTATACTAAGCCAACCCAAGGGGCCCATAAAAAAGCCAAAAGGCCAAAATTTATTATAAACTTTTACATATATTCCCACGCCAAGTTTGACGAAATAGCAAGTTTGTGCCTCTAGGTTCATATTTTCCAATTTACAACCTAAAATAACAACATTGAATTCTTTAACAATGAAAGGCTAAAATGGTCGTTTACATGTCTCAAAAAACTCACCCCCAATTCAATCCCAAAAATCGACATCACATAAATCATCTCCAGCCCTCTTTCGCTGCCAGCCTTGGAGCTAATTCGGTCGATTTTCTCACAAAAATTGATTTGAATCATCACTTTATCATTTCCCAAGTGTTTTCCCAACCTTGATAGCCTTCAATTTTGGCTGATTTTGACAAATCTCGCAAACCAGCTCCATTGCTCAACCATTTTCGGCCTTTTGGCATGTAACTGGTGTCGTGGCCTCCCGAAACCACCTCTTTCTCCCCTCAGCCCTACACCAAAACCCTTATCATACCTCATCGTTTACTCCGCCACCACTCACAGCCACCGATACTTTTGGGCCACAACTTCTCAAGCCTTTCGGGTCAACCCTAGCATTGAAAATCACCCATTTCACCACTCATCAGTCTCCAGCATCTATTCCAAAACCCCCCCAACCTAACCCTGTTAGCTCATCGGTCGTCGTCCACCTTTCCCAGTGATTTTGCACTCAAAAGGAAAGAAAAATATTTTGAAATAATTTTTTTAATATATGCTTATATATTAGAAGGCCCCAAAGTAACTATTGCCTAGGGTCACAAATGTTCTTGAAACAGCCTTGAAAAGGTGATATACATGCATAATAATACACTATAATTGAAACTATCATGCAGCTTTCACAAACAACAATACTTAAAAATGCCAGGGATTTGCATATATTGTTACAGAAAAAAGGATTGTATAAAAGTAAGAGAATGGGCATATAGAAGCAAGTTAAGAGGGGTGAGATTGTCTCCAATTGAGAATGTGAAAATCGAAGGGAGAAGAAGTTGCTACCTCGGTGTAATCAAAGAAGTGAGAAAGAAAGGTTTAGGGAAATGTCAGTTAGAGGACAGGTAGGTGTTAGAGTAGGTGCCCTAGAGTCCATCCTATTTTGTAAATTGACTCTTTGTAATCATGTTTTATTATCAATAAATGCATCTATCTATATCATGTGATGATTGTATTCGTATAAGAAAATGATATATGTCTTTAGGATGGTAGAACCATGACGAGGGTTACGAGTGTTTAAAATCTTGATAGTACCTATGAACAATATGGTGGCCATTCTATAAAAGTCAATAGCCCTAGTATTATCCTAACCTAGGGCACAAATATATACGGTAAGATTAACATGGTGTGGGACCCTATCGAAAGGCAGTGACAGATCTCACTTGTCAAGTTGTTTGGTGATAACTGGTATAGCGCGTGGGTGCTGCTGTAGGCAAGTTCACTGGACCAACCCACCGAGGATTCCACATAGATGGTTACCTACGTGTCTGTGGAATAAATCCTCCAACGAATGGTGGTGCATGTGATCCTTAGACTTGAGATCACTGGAGCGTCTTGCGTATCAATTGGTGTAGTTTGACACTAACCTAACATAGTTCTCTAGAGCTATCAATACGATAGTGATTGACTACATCGAGGAATATATCAAGACTATGGTGGATCGACAAATGATTCATACTATTGGTTATGGGAGAAATTATCCCAATGAGTAATTCGTAGATGGCAATGCCATTAAATTTGTGGCCATAGTGGGATTGAGTTGTAGCTCAATCCAATTATTCTGGGCGTGGTCTAATAACGAATATCATGATATCAAAGATATTCGAGGTTGACACTACTTCTATGCCTCGGCCTTGATGAGATAATAGATGATGAAAGGATTGGATTGCACGGTAACTATATCATTGATAGATAGCAGTTCGTGAATCCGAATCTATCGGGTGGCCATGATGTCTAGCTAGAGGCCAATCTTGGTCTGTGTTAGTAGGATGATGATTGATTGTCAATAGCGATACGATTTACTGCGATATGATGAGGAGCCTTCGAGTTGCACACATAGAAGACAGATTAAGAATAAAATTCGTGAGAAGGGTATTTTCGTCTTATGATGAAAGGGCATTTTGTCTTTTAAGATGAAAGGGCAAATTGGTAATTTCACACTTAATTAAATTTACTGGGGTTGTTGCCTAAATTTAATTTCATGAGGAAACTAAATTAGTGAGATTATTATATTTAAATATTTAGTTTAAGTGTATATATATAGATATATATATTATTTATTTAATTATTATATATTAAAATAATGGATATTATCCAATATTAATATTTATTATTAATATTGATGATGTGAATTCAAATTTGGTTTTTAAACTTGAATTGAAAAATGCCATGTTTGGTTGCAAGGGTATCTATTCCAATATCCAATTGGAATAGATGGTTATTCCAATTTGGAATAGGGTTTTAGTGTACACTATTTAAGTGCAACTAAAATTAAAATGAAATAATTCATTCATTAAAAAAACCCTAGCCACCCTCTCTTCTCTCCCAAAACGTGAACACCTTTTGTGAGAAAGAATTTTTTTCCCAAGAAAAAATCTACAGATTTTTACCTTTTAGTTGAGTGAATTACCTAGCCTAATAATTCTCAATGACCTTGTCTCGTCTTGTGTGGGATACCGAGAGTTCATTCCTAACTTGGAGTGGGAGTGAATCACATCAACGGAGGAGCCTCCAAACGTTGGCATGACATTTAACTTGATTTAAATTTTTTTATTGTATTAAATTGATGTAGATCCGTAATTGGATCATTGGTCTTATGGTTTTTGTGATTGAAATTTTTATATTCCGCGCGTAAACAATCAAAAACTACAGTGGGTAGGTGACGAAATTTAACTAGGATGGAGGTGAGTTTTTTTTTTTTTTTTTTTTTTTTTTTTTTTTTTTTTTTTTTTTAAAGACTGGGGTGTTCAGCCAGCCACTGCACCTCAACTAATCCCTCTAAGACCTCAAAACTATTGTGGATAAGAGCTCTTGTGGCTACCTCTTAGCAACTAAGGAGAGACTCGAATTTAATAACTCTTGAGTAATACACCCAAGCTGAGGTTTGAATTTGCTTCCCCTCTATCTCTACTGTGTTACTGACTCAATTAGTACTCTGATTCGTTTTCAAGAATAAAGTTTTAGGTCATTTGTGACATTGGTGTCGCCCTCAATCGCAACATAAATGAGTTTCAAATGTCTTGTGTGTATCTTGTTCCTTGTTCATAGGTGATTTAGTCAGTGTTTAGTTTGTTAGCTATATCTAAATATATAAAAACAGAATCATTCTTAAAGCAAATGTAGACAAAGATCCATTCAATTCAAACACCACTTTTATACCCCTCCAAGACCCTTTTGTACACCAAAACCATCAGCAATAAAAGAATTAGAAGAATTTTTTTTTTTTTTTTTTTAATGAGTGGGGTGTCTGGGCTAGTTTACTTGCACCTCAGCTAATTCCCTAGGACCTTGGAACTATCAGTCGAGTAAGAGCTCTAGTAGCTACTCCTATTAGCAACCAAGTAGGGTCTCAAACTCAGGATCTCTTAAGTAATACACCCAAGACTCTATATCGAACCACTCGACCACCTAGAGGTAGTTCAGAAAAACTAGTGTTACTATTGTGCTAAATTTTTTGATAGAAATTTATTATTCAAATCTCCTTGAGAGGGGTGTTTAATCTCAGAGTGGTTCATGTAATTTCTCTTTCCAATTATTGTCTTTTGTCAATCAAGCATTGATATATAAATAATGGTAATGCCACCTAGCTAGTATATAATCGACAACTTGAAATGGGCAATATTATTCACATGCATAAAAATAGTTATACAGGATAGATGTACATCATATGAATGAATGAATCCATATATGTAAACAAAAGTTAAACTGGTCCCTCTTCTTATCTAAAGCTTTCTTGCATTAGAAATTGAAAGTTTTAAAGAGGTTACCAAGTGATTAAAACTTATGTGGAATGGGTTGCTTGTTCATATTGTGCACAAGAGTTGTTCAAAACATAAATGAAACATCCATCAAAGCAAAAAAAGAACACACTCATTTTTACATGGTTCGGCAAAATGCCTACATCCATGGGACCAAGCCCAGAAGAAGCGAATCCACTATGTAAACTTACAAGTTCAAATACAAAGCAAGAAAAACATAGTTGCAAAACACTGCCTGTTTTCAACACATCAATCTTCTCTTCTTTGGTTGAACTTCAAGCCACCATAGCAAGCTTCACACACGAGACCACTATCAATTTGAGAGGCAGGCAATAAGGTATAGGCAACAAGACAATTAGCACTAAGCTTGGGTCTCCACACTTTTCTACTTTTGGAAAAAATATTTGGGTGTGGTGACATGAGAGACTGAAGTGGTGACCTTATAGAATTAAAATCATGATTTCCAATGCATCTTTTTAAATATGAAATGAGTTTAAAACAGTTAGGTCTGATGTGGCCTTTCTTTTGATAAAAATGACAAACTAGAGTGAATCTTTTTACCTTCAAGGTTTGATCAAAAGGAGCAGTAAAAACCTTGGGAGCTGAATCTAAGTTGACTACGGTGGTCATAACAGGTTTTGCAATGCTCGCTTTGATAAAGGTGGTCATACTAGGTTTGGAGGTGCTAACACCTAGAGTGAATCCCAGACTAGATTTATATCCAAACATTTTTCCTTGGCTAAACACTCCATCTAGCTTACTTGTACCTGCATTCAGCTTCTCAACAATGACTTTGACCTTAGCCTCAGTTAGTTCACTTAAAGTTTGTTCCAACAACGAATCTTTGCTGGTTAAATCAGTAGTTAAAGACAAAATTTTATCAGACAACTCTTTCTTTTCTTCCAACAAAGTCGAGTTTTCAGGTTTAAGAGACTGCACTTTCTTAACCATTTTCAACCATTGATCAAACATTTGATCATAAGCTTTTTGTTGTTCTTCATACACATCACAAGAGTCATCAAAAGACACACTCTTGCTATCCTCCTGTTTAACCATAAAAGCTAAAAGGTTATGATTCTCAACTGACTTATCTTCCTCACTATCTCTTTCTCCATCATTACTAACACTCAAGATATCAGCCATTGCTTTACCCTTTTTCTTTAGAGTGTTCACACACTCTGATTGAATGTGGCCATACCCTTCACACTCATAGCATTTGAAACCGTTACTTTTCTTTTCATTTTCTTTTGAATTTTTTTAGAAAAAGCACTAGGAAGAGACTGATCAAAAGGCTGTTTTCCTTTTCTTGCTACGTGTGATTTTTTCAAAAAATTTCTCAAAATTCTTTGTTAGCAAATCAACTTGTTCCTCGTCCAAATCAATATTGCCAAGACCAATAGAATCAACCATATGTTTAAATGCAAGGTCATTACCTGGTTTATGCTTACCCTACCTTATCAAATTCTACTCATATGTTTGAAGAGATCCAATCAGTTTGTCCAGCTGCATCACATCGAGGTCACGACATTCTTCAATGGAGGTTGCCTTGGACATGAATCTCTCGGGTAAGGAACACAACACTTTCCTAACAAGTTCAACGTCAAAATAGATTTTACCCAAAGCAAAACACTCATTTGTAACATCACGCAAATGGCTATGAAAATCAGAAATAGATTCTTCATCACGCATAATAAGATTTCCATAGTCAGCAATTAATCTCCCGAGTCTAGTCTTTTTAACAAAGTCTGTTCCTTCATTTTTAACTTGGAGTCTATCCCATGCATCCTTTGCAGTCTCATAGTTAGCAATATTTTTCATTTGACTAAAACTGATAGCATTAGACAAGACATGCAAAGCTTTTGAGTTAAAGTTAGACTCCTCTAACTCAACCTTGGTCCATTGATGTACGGGTTTTCCTTTAATACTACTACCTTCACCGACAACTTGTGGTTCTTTCCAACCAATAACACAAGCATTCCATGCCTTTTCATCTATTGATTTCTCTAAAAAGGATAGTTGGTTCTCTCTAACAATGGTGGTCTATGAGTAGACCCACCTTCATTAAACAAACTCATGGTAAACAAAATAGTCAGTGTGGTCACACTAAGAATTAAGATGGTCACACTAACACACAGAGGTGGTCACAAACAAAAAGATTCAACACGGGGTGGTCACATAAGGTCTATAGCGAAAAAATTGCAGAAAAACATGAAAAAAAAAAAAAAAGCAAAAATACAACAGACACCATATCAAGATTTTAGCACCAATAACAAGCAAGGATCAACTGAAATAACTCTTCAAAACAAGCTATAATACCAAATGAAAGTTTTGAAGAGGTTACCAAGTGATTAAAACTTATGCAAAATGGGTTGCTTGTTCACATTGTGCACAAGAGTTGTTCAAAGCATAAATGAAACATCCATTAAAGCAAGAAAAGAACACACTCATTTTTACATGGTTTGGCAACATGCCTACATCCATGGGACCAAGTCCCGAAGAAGCGAATCCACTATGTAAACTTATGAGTTCAAATACAGAGCAAGAAAAGCATAGTTACAAAACACTTCCTGTTTTCAACACATTAATCTTCTCTTTTTTGGTTGAACTTCAAGCCACCATAGCAAGCTTCACACACGAGACCACCAGGTCACACTTGAGCTCTTCTCAAGTTTCAACAGTGAAGGATCAACTTCGGAACAACAGCTTGCACATATCCAAGCATCAACATGGAACCATGTTCCAGAATCATCACAACAAAGACAATGTAAGAGAGGGTAATTTTAAGCCTACCAAAGCCCATGATAAACCTTAGACGATGCTTGGAACCATGTTCCAAAATCGTCACAACAAAGACAATGTAAGAGAGGGTACTTTTAAACCTACCAAAGCATATTTGAAATCTTAGACGAATACGAAAACCTTAGAGGATATTCAGTGATGAATCAGAGGCAAATATGTTTCTTAAGGAAGACACTAGAAAAATGTGAATATATAGAGAACAAGGCATCAAGGGTTAGGGGTCAATAAAGTTAAAATAAACTTTTGTGTTTTGCTTTTTGCAAAAGGAGCTTTAGGACCACAACCAAAAGCAAAACAACTTTTCTTACTCAATGAATTAAAAGTGGACAAGTGAAAAAGCACATAACAGAATATCAACAAGGAATAGTATTGTCCAAAAAGCAAAACAGGTGTGTGATGTGTGATTGAGAAAAATATCTGCCAAATGCATTGTGACCACACAGACTCTAAAGTGTTCACACTTTGTGAAGGTGTTCACCTTTAGAGAGAGTAACCACATTGGCAGTTAAGGAAAATATTGTGTAGGACACAAGGCAAGATCATAAGATGACAAAAACACTAACAAAAATTTTAGTTCCCCACCATCCGTAAAATTTTTAGTTCCCCGTTTAAAACAATATCAACATAAGAAAGCCCAAAATCAAAAGGCAATGAGTGGATCCGTAAATATTACTAGAATTTTATAGTCTATGCATCTCATTATATGCTTAAAGGTATCAGACTATTAAGGAATTCTTTTAATCAGTATGAGTGTATTTAGAAATTAAATGTTCTTTATAGTAATTTAAATTAAGGTTAAATTTGTCAAAGTAAAAAATAAATCTGAAAGTGGGAGGTGAAGATCAATTAGGAGGAGAGGCTAAAAATCACTTCCTTGATTTTTGACAAGTTTTCAGGGGGAAAAAAAAAAAGATTCTAAAGAATTATATGAAAGGCATTTTGGTCCGTTGATAGAAAGCAGTGCACCCGCTGCATTTGAAACTTTATCCTGTTTAGGTGAAATTTATAAAAGTTCATTGAGTGGTCACTCTCTTTGAATAAATGCTTACCATATGCTTTATGAGTTAGCAGACACTTGTGACTCCTTGAATATCTAAAAGGCCAAAATAAAATACATGGATATTACTTAGATGGATTTTTTGGGAAAATTCAATGAAGAGACTTGAAACACGTAAGATTAAGCTTTCCAAAAAGCGATATTTGTCCCCTCTAAATTGCTTGTGGGTTTCTAATGCAAATAGTTTTCAAGATATGACAAGTTTTTTGTGAATCTGCACCAAGTTATATATTTATCAAAATAACTTCCTTCTTGTCTTTATATAGAGTTTGAATCATTGCATTGTTTCATGAAACAATGCCTTTTGAAACATTGCATTATTTCATGAAACAATTCCTTTTGAAACATTGCATTATTTCATGAAACAATTTATCTTTTGATTGCATTTGTTTCATAAATGCCTTTTGAGACATTATACTATTTCCTGAAACAACTTATCTTTTGAAATTGCAGGTATTGTTTCACAAATAACTTACAAAAGTTTCTTTTAACTTTATAAATAACCAAATTCCAACAATCCCCCACTTGGTTAAATATAAATTAAAAGAAACACATGCCAGAAAAGTCCAAATAGTGTACATGCATAAAGAAATGTATCTTTCAACTTGAACATTACCTTAGTGTAAGAATCACAAAGTCTTGTTGAAATTCCAGGTAGCACTATGATAATCCGAGGATTATACTGTTTTATTTAGGCTTTTAGGCCGGATTTTAGATACTTCTTAGTTCATTTATGCCTGAATTGCTACTTAATTTTTTGCATTTTGTGTTTCAGGGCAAAATGGACATTTTGAGCAAATAATGAGCGAATTGGAGTTTCTGGACTCAAAAGTAAGCGGATCTCAGAAGTTAGGAGAGTTCTGAAGCAGAGTAAAGCACTATGAAGCTTGTTCCCATGGGAGAGCATCGAAGATCGAAGAACCAAGCAAAAAGCAAGTGGAGGGCAATTTTGTAATTTTAGAATTCTTCATGAAGATTCGCCATCGCGAAGTTTGTTCTTTGCCGTGGCGAAAGGAGTTACACACGAGAGTTAATTTTTACTTCGTCGCCGCAGCGAGATTCCTTCTTCACCGCGGTGAAGTCTGCAAATTTCAGTTTCTTTAAAACTCTCAGTTTCATTTTTAGGCAAAGTCTTAGGTTTTTGGGCAAACTATAAAAGAAAAACTTTGCCATTTTGAGAGGGTGGTCGTTTTTAGTCTAGGGCAGCTTATTTTCATCTTTCTTGGTTGAGATTTGACGAATTTTGGGTTGAAAAGTGAGAAGATTTGGGGTTGAATCTGGTGGACTCTTCAACTAAGGGAGATCTCTTGTTTTCTCTCTCATTTCAATATGTTGATTGATGGGTTATTCGATTTTCTTGCTTGTTGAGTCGATATAGCTATGAACTAACCCATTTTGAGTTAGGGTTTTGACGTAATTCAGATTTTCATGGATTGAGTAAATGATTTTTGTTATTTTCATATGCTATTGCATGGATTGTGTGGTTATTATGATTTCATTGCTTTTAATTGATGAACATGATGAGATTGAGAAATGAGTCATGTTAAGTTTCTTGGGTAATCACCATTGTAGTATTGAATGCTAGAGATAGATTTGAGAATCAATGAAATCAATCTAGGATTCTATGTCCTTAATGAGCTTAGAACTATTAATCTTCAAATTGGTGGGTGCGGAAGTTTAATAGGGAAAAGTAGGAAACATAGCCTGAGAAGGTATGTTTCACAATTTAGAGAATTCGATTTACAATCAATGCATGAGAATATGAAAATAGCATAATCCGTAGGTTTAATCCATAGAGTCCAAATGAAGTCAAAACCCTACCCGTTTGTCTGAATTGGTTTTACCCTTGTTTTTAATCTTGTTTTCACAATTTAGCTTTGAATACTTAGCAAATTCTATTTTAAGTTTTAGTTTAATTCTCTCCTATTAATCCAAACGAATTCGATTGCTCCAACTTGAAAACAGTAGAAAACCTAGTGCTTAGCAACCAATCCTTATGGGAACGATACTCACTCATCACTTTATTACTTTGTGCGACTAGGGCACTTGCTATTTATGCATGTTGTAGTAACAACGCATCAAGTTTTAGGCGCCGTTGCCGGGGATTGAGTTTTGTGTTAACATTAAATTTTTCTTGTGTTAGCTAGATTGGAGCTTTATTTTGCTTAATTGTTGTTTGTTTAATTTTTGTTATTCTTTTAGTTTGGTTTGTGATCTTACTTTTTCTATTTTTTTGTGTAGTTTATGTGAAGAGCAAGACGTCAACCAATGGTTCCTGTTGATCCAGAGATTGAAAGAACCACTAGAAGACTTAACAGAGAAAGAACAGAAAGAGATGCTACAGTGGAACCAGAAGTCATAGTTGTAGAGATGGCAGAAAATAGAACACTAAGGGAGTTTTCAGTTCCCTCAGTTGATGGCAGTGGGTCGAGTATTACTAGACCAGTAGTACAAGCCAACAACTTTGAGATAAAGCTAGCAATCATCCAGATGATCTAGCAATCGATACAGTTCAGGGGAGATCTGAAGGAAGATCCAAATCTACACATTGCCAACTTTTTGGAGATTTGTGATACTTTCAAGTCAAACGGAGTGTCAGATGACGCCACCAGATTAAGACTATTCCCGTTTTCATTGAAGGATAAAGCTAAGGGATGGTTAATGGCATTACCAACAGTAACGATTACAACATGGAACGATTTAACACAGAAGTTCCTGACCAAATTCTTTCCTCCAACAAAATCGGCAAAGTTGAGAAATGATATTACATCGTTTCTATAGGAAGAGTCAGAATCATTGTATGAGGCTTGGGAGAGATACAAAGAAAGACTGAGGAGGTGTCCACATCATGGGTTGCCAATTTGGATACAAGTCCAAACATTTTATAACGGATTGATGGTGAATGTGCAAACTATGGTAGATGTAGCTTTGAGAGGAGCACTGCAGAATAAGACTCCAAAAGAAGCTCACGAGTTGCTTGAAGTTCTGGCAAGCAACAATTATCAAAGGCCTAATGAGAGGGTGCAACCGAAGAAATCTATGGGTCTTCATGAAGTTGATGCATATACAGCCATTTCAGCCCAACTGACAGCACTTCAAAAACAGTTGGGAAGTATGCAGGTAAATTCCATTCAAGCACCTTAACTAACTTGTGAATTTTGTGCAGATAATCATGTGAGCAGCGACTGTCAAGTGGGGAACACGTTTGCTTCAGCATCATCATCGGAGCAGGTTAACTACTTGGTAGGAAATCAAAGGCAAACGAACAATCTGTACTCCAACACATATAATCCTAGTTGGAGGAATCATCCGAACCTGTCTTGGGGCAATCAGAATCAACAGAATTAGCAAAAAAATCAATGGAACCATTGCCAAACAACCAAACAGGGGTGAATAATCAATCAGGAGAGCAAAGAGTGACAAAATTAGAGGACATGTTTGGAAAGTTTATGCATGAGACCACGTGTTTTATGAATGAGACGAGAGCAAATTTCAGAAATCAAGGGGCGTCGATTCGAAACTTAGAGGTGCAAGTGGGTCAATTGGCTGATAAGTTAAATGAGAGACCACAAGGCTCACTACCGAGCAACACGGTGACTAACCCACGTGAGCAAGCACATGCGATAACTCTGAGAAGTGGGACAGTGTTGGAAGAGGTGGAAAAATCAAGGGAAGAAGAAAGTCCATCAAAGGGAGAGAAAAAGGAAGACTTTGATGAGGAGGTTAATAAAGAGATAGGTTCTGAAGAGAAACTATCTAGTTCTAGGGAAGAAGAACAAAAACGGGAAGTGAGGCAAAGACAAAGGAAAGTGAAATTGTCATTTCCCGAGATACCACCAGAATTGGCACATCACACTCCTCTTGTGCCGTTTCCTCAGAGACTGAAGAAAAATAATCAGGATAAGCAGTTTTCCAAATTCATTGAAATATTTAGAAAATTGCATATTAACATTCCTTTTGCAGATGCATTGCAACAAATGCCGAGCTACGCGAAATTTCTCGAGGAGATTTTATCCAACAAAAGGAAGTTAGAGGATGAGGAAACAGTGATGCTCATGGATGAGTGTAGCGCCATTCTCCAGAAAAAGCTACCCCCGAAACTCAAAGATCCAGGGAGTTTTACTATTCCTTGCATTATAGGAGACATTACCTTTGATCGACTGTTATGTGATTTAGGTGCTAGCATCAATTTAATGCCTTTTTCTATTTTCAGGAGATTAGGAGTTGGTGAAGTTAAGCCAACGACCATGTCATTGCAACTCGTAGATAGATCCATCAAACATCCAAGGGGTATAGTCGAAGATGTGTTGGTGAAGGTGGACAAGATTATCTTTCCGACAGATTTTATTGTACTGGACATGGCAGAGGATAAGGAAATGCCTCTTATTTTGGGCCGACCATTCTTGGCCACGGGAAGAGCACTCATTGATGTGCAAGAAGGAAAGTTACTGTTGAGGGTTCAACATGAAACATTAGTGTTCAATGTGTTTGAAGCTATGAAGTTTCCATCCAAGTCGGATTCATGCTTTAGTGTTGATGTGGTGGACAAACTAGTAGCAGAGGTCATTGAAGAGAACACTCCACAACTACCTCTAGAAGCGTGTATTTCCCAATCAAGAACAATAGAGGTAAATGAGTCAGCAAGGAACGAATGTGCTAGATTGTTAGAAGCACTTCAGCCGATTGATGAGAGCCAAGATTTGGAATTTGAGGAATTTGATTTTGAAAAAGAGAAGGAAAAGGAAAGAAAGGAAGAACCTCCAAACCTTGAGCTGAAACCTTTACCTTCCCACCTCAAATATGTGTATCTTGGGGAATCAGAAACCTTCCCACTAATAATCAGTTCAAGGTTGAGCAAATTGGAAGAAGAATAGTTAATTTGGGTGTTAAGGGAACACAGATCGACAATTGGGTGGACTATTTCGGATATTAGAGGCATCTCTCCATCTTTTTGCGTGCATAAGATACTCATGGAGGACGATATCAAGCCTAGAGTTCAACCACAATGAAGATTGAATCCTTCAATAAAGGGAGTGGTGAGAAAGGAGGTGGTGAAACTTTTAGATGCGGGAATAATTTATCCCATTTCTTATAGTCCATGGGTGAGTCTGGTGCAAGTGGTTCTAAAGAAGGGAGGTATCACAGTGATAAAGAATGACAGCAATGAATTGATACCAACTAGGACGGTCACGGGCTGGAGAGTGTGCATTGACTACCAGAAATTAAATGAAGCGACAAGGAAGGATCATTTTCCACTTCCTTTCATTGATAAGATATTGGAGAGATTGGCAGGGCATGCTTATTACTGTTTCTTGGATGGTTATTTAGGATACAATCAGATTGTCATCGCTCCTGAGGATCAAGAGAAGACAACCTTCACTTGTCCCTATAGCACCTTTGCTTACCAGAGGATGCCCTTTGGGTTGTGTAATGCACCAGCCACATTTCAGAGATGCATGATGTCGATCTTTGGAGACATGGTAGAGCAGTTTATAGAAGTCTTCATGGATGACTTTTCTGTTTTTGGTTCGTCCTTTGATAATTGTTTATCTAATCTCTCTTTTGTTTTGCAGCGATGTCAGAAGACGAACTTAGTGCTCAATTGGGAGAAGTGCCACTTCATGGTCCAGGAAGGAATAGTGCTTAGTCATAGAATTTCAAGGGACAGAATAGAAGTGGATCGAGCAAAGACGGATGTGATTGAGAAGCTGCCACCACCTTCCAATATTAAAGCAGTTCGAAGTTTCTTGGGGCATGCGAGGTTTTATAAACGATTCATCAAGGATTTTTCTAAGATCTCTAAACCCCTTTGCAATTTATTGATTAAAGATGTTGCTTTTGATTTTAAGGATGAATGCATGGATGCCTTTCAAACTCTAAAAAATTTATTAGTGTCTACACCTATTATTGCAGTTCCCGATTGGGGACAACCATTTGGATTGATGTGTGATGCTAATGATTTTACACTAGGAGTAGTGTTAGGACAGAGGAAAAACAAAGTGCTGCATGTAATTCAGTATGTTAGCAAAACACTCACTGATGCACAATTGAATTACACCACCACTGAAAAAGAATCATTGGCTATGGTTTTTGCTTTTGATTAATTTCGTTCATATTTGCTAGGTGCCAAGGTGNTTTAGAAAATTGCATATTAACATTCCTTTTGCAGATGCATTGCAACAAATGCCGAGCTACGCGAAATTTCTCGAGGAGATTTTATCCAACAAAAGGAAGTTAGAGGATGAGGAAACAGTGATGCTCATGGATGAGTGTAGCGCCATTCTCCAGAAAAAGCTACCCCCGAAACTCAAAGATCCAGGGAGTTTTACTATTCCTTGCATTATAGGAGACATTACCTTTGATCGACTGTTATGTGATTTAGGTGCTAGCATCAATTTAATGCCTTTTTCTTTTTTCAGGAGATTTGGATTTGGTTAAGTTAAGCCAACGACCATGTCTTTTCAACTCGTAGATAGATCCATCAAACATCCAAGGGGTATAGTCGAAGATGTGTTGGTGAAGGTGGACAAGATTATCTTTCCGACAGATTTTATTGTACTGGACATGGCAGAGGATAAGGAAATGCCTCTTATTTTGGGCCGACCATTCTTGGCCACGGGAAGAGCACTCATTGATGTGCAAGAAGGAAAGTTACTGTTGAGGGTTCAACATGAAACATTAGTGTTCAATGTGTTTGAAGCTATGAAGTTTCCATCCAAGTCGGATTCATGCTTTAGTGTTGATGTGGTGGACAAACTAGTAGCAGAGGTCATTGAAGAGAACACTCCACAACTACCTCTAGAAGCGTGTATTTCCCAATCAAGAACAATAGAGGTAAATGAGTCAGCAAGGAACGAATGTGCTAGATTGTTAGAAGCACTTCAGCCGATTGATGAGAGCCAAGATTTGGAATTTGAGGAATTTGATTTTGAAAAAGAGAAGGAAAAGGAAAGAAAGGAAGAACCTCCAAACCTTGAGCTGAAACCTTTACCTTCCCACCTCAAATATGTGTATCTTGGGGAATCAGAAACCTTCCCACTAATAATCAGTTCAAGGTTGAGCAAATTGGAAGAAGAATAGTTAATTTGGGTGTTAAGGGAACACAGATCGACAATTGGGTGGACTATTTCGGATATTAGAGGCATCTCTCCATCTTTTTGCGTGCATAAGATACTCATGGAGGACGATATCAAGCCTAGAGTTCAACCACAATGAAGATTGAATCCTTCAATAAAGGGAGTGGTGAGAAAGGAGGTGGTGAAACTTTTAGATGCGGGAATAATTTATCCCATTTCTTATAGTCCATGGGTGAGTCTGGTGCAAGTGGTTCTAAAGAAGGGAGGTATCACAGTGATAAAGAATGACAGCAATGAATTGATACCAACTAGGACGGTCACGGGCTGGAGAGTGTGCATTGACTACCAGAAATTAAATGAAGCGACAAGGAAGGATCATTTTCCACTTCCTTTCATTGATAAGATATTGGAGAGATTGGCAGGGCATGCTTATTACTGTTTCTTGGATGGTTATTTAGGATACAATCAGATTGTCATCGCTCCTGAGGATCAAGAGAAGACAACCTTCACTTGTCCCTATAGCACCTTTGCTTACCAGAGGATGCCCTTTGGGTTGTGTAATGCACCAGCCACATTTCAGAGATGCATGATGTCGATCTTTGGAGACATGGTAGAGCAGTTTATAGAAGTCTTCATGGATGACTTTTCTGTTTTTGGTTCGTCCTTTGATAATTGTTTATCTAATCTCTCTTTTGTTTTGCAGCGATGTCAGAAGACGAACTTAGTGCTCAATTGGGAGAAGTGCCACTTCATGGTCCAGGAAGGAATAGTGCTTAGTCATAGAATTTCAAGGGACAGAATAGAAGTGGATCGAGCAAAGACGGATGTGATTGAGAAGCTGCCACCACCTTCCAATATTAAAGCAGTTCGAAGTTTCTTGGGGCATGCGAGGTTTTATAAACGATTCATCAAGGATTTTTCTAAGATCTCTAAACCCCTTTGCAATTTATTGATTAAAGATGTTGCTTTTGATTTTAAGGATGAATGCATGGATGCCTTTCAAACTCTAAAAAATTTATTAGTGTCTACACCTATTATTGCAGTTCCCGATTGGGGACAACCATTTGGATTGATGTGTGATGCTAATGATTTTACACTAGGAGTAGTGTTAGGACAGAGGAAAAACAAAGTGCTGCATGTAATTCAGTATGTTAGCAAAACACTCACTGATGCACAATTGAATTACACCACCACTGAAAAAGAATCATTGGCTATGGTTTTTGCTTTTGATTAATTTCGTTCATATTTGCTAGGTGCCAAGGTGATAGTCTACATGGACCATTCAGCACTCAAGCACCTATTGGCAAAGCAAGAAGCAAAACCTCGGCTGATAAGATGGATCCTATTGCTACAAGAGTTTGAGTTGGAGATACGAGACAAGAAAGGGTCGAAAAATGTGGTGGCGGACCATTTGTCAAGGATTGAACGACCAATTCAGGGAAATGAAGAAGAAACCCAAATCAAAGAAACTTTCCCGGATGAGAAATTGATGAGAGTGGAGGAAGCACCGTGGTATGAAGATTTTGCAAACTACTTGTCAGCGAGAGTGCTCCCCATCGGCACGACCTTCCAACAAAAGAGGAAGTTTTTTTTAGATTTGAAGTACTACTTCTGGGAAGAGCCATTTCTTTATAGACACTGTGCTGATCAGATGATACGTAGGTGTGTTCCAGAAGAGGAAATGGAGAGTATCTTATGACATTGTCACGAAAGGGAAGTGGGTGGCCATTTTGGAGGAGCTAGGACGGTAGCCAAGATTCTTCAATCTGGGTTTTACTGGCCAACCCTTTTCAAGGATTCTTTTCGGATGGTTCAGGAATGCGACCAATGTCAACGAAGTGGGAATATTTCGAAGCGAGATGAGATGCCACTAAACAATATCCTAGTTGTTGAGCTGTTCGATGTATGGGGAATTGACTTCATGGGTCATTTCCCAAATCCTTACGGGAATATGTACATTTTGGTAGCGATGGACTACGTATCAAAATGGGTGGAAGCAGTTGCATTGCCATCCAATGATGACCAGGTGGTGGTTAATTTTGTGAGAAATAATATTTTCTCAAGGTTTGGAGTACCACAGGCAATCATTAGTGATGGAGGATCGCATTTTTGCAACAGGCAATTGGATGCATTGTTGGGGAAATATGGGGTGAAGCATAGAGTTGCGACATCCTATCATCCACAGACTAGCGGACAAGTGGAACTGTCAAACAAAGAACTAAAGGGAATCTTAAAGAAGACAGTAAATGCATCGAGAAAGGATTGGTCACGGAAGTTGGATGATGCATTATAGGCCTACCGCACGGCATTTAAGACTCCGATTAGTATGTCTCCATTTAGGATGGTCTATGGGAAGGCATGTCATTTGCCGGTAGAACTCGAGCATAAGGCTTACTGGGCAGTCAAGCAGCTCAACATGGATTTACGAGCTGCTGGAGAAGAAAGGATGCTGACTTTGAATGAACTCGATGAGTTCCTTCATGAAGCTTATGAGAATGCTAAGATGTACAAGGAAAAGACCAAGAAGTGACATGACAAGCATATCAAGAAGAAGAACTTTGAAGTGGGTCAGAAAGTGTTGTTGTTTAATTCTAGACTTAGGCTTTTCCCAGGAAAACTTAGGTCTAGATGGTCCGAACCCTTCATAGTTACAAGAGTTTACCCATTCGGAGGGGTAAAGGTGTCACATGAAGAAAAAGTCACATTTAAGGTCAATGGCTAGAGGTTGAAGCCATACATCTATTGATTGATGAGTTGTAAGTCAATTCCCCTCCGACTTGACATCCCGAAATGAGAACTTGAGAGAGTCGAGCTTTCCGACTATAAACAAGTGCTCTTTGGGAGGCAACCCAAGTGTTTTCATTTGTTGTTGTTTATTTACTATTTTGACGTTGTTTAGTTTTCTTATGATTTTTAGATGAAATCTAATTTGTGTGTTTTTTGGTGTTTCAGGTGAATTATCGAATCAAGGCAAAAATAGAATTCTACCAGTTTTCGCTGCGGCGAAGCACATTTTGCAAAAATTGGAAGTCAGAAAGTCCCAGACTTTGCCGCGGCAAAGTAATTTTTTCGCCGAGGCGATGAGTCTCTGTATTTTTCCTTCGCGGCGAAGAAAGTTGGGCGAAATTCACTGAGGAAAATTCGTTGCAGCGAAGAATTTGTCTTCGCCGTGAAAATTCTTCGCCGCGACATCGACTGGGTTAGGATTCTAGGGTTTTTAAGTGAAGAACTTCATCGCAGTAAAGCTTGTTCTTCACCGCAGCGAAGTCTGTTTTTTATAAATACCCACGCTATTTTCTCATTTTTAACGCAAAGGTTAAAAACACAATTAAGAGAAAAAAATTTCCTACTTCAATCCAGAGTTTTCTTCAGCAAATTCCCATCACTTTTCCTCATTTCTTATCTCTCCCAAAACACCCAAACAACTCATTTTAACAACGATTTCTGCGAAAAATTGCAAAAAATTTTGAAAACCCTTGGTTTACAAAATTTGGGGATCTTGCAATCTGGGCCACAATCTGTGAAATTGGTGGTGAAAGCATCTTGAGATTGGTAAGATTTCAAGCTTTCCAAACTTTTAATTGTACAATTTCGAGTTTAGAGTTGTGGATCTGAAAATATTGATTGTTGCTTGAGTTGTGGATTTTTTTGGTGCTATTGTGCGTTGATTTTTTTTGAGGAAGTGTTGATTGTGCATTGTTTGGTATTGAAGAGTGTGGGTTTTGAATTTTGGAGTGTTTGGTTGAGTTTGGAAGAATCGTAGTTTTGGGGTCTAGGTGCAAAAATTTTGGAAGTGTTGTCAATTTTTGCAGGATTGATTGTGGTTGTCATGGGACGCTTAGGGTTGAATTTTTTTGAGTTGATTGGTAGTTTTGGGAAAATGCCGCTCAAGGTACCATCAAAGGAAAGAAAGTGGACAACCGGTTTGTAAATGACAAGGCTCGGACACGCTACGAAGGGGCAGTCCAAAGGAAAGAAAAAAGATTTATTCCTGAGCGTGGATTGACCGCGAGCCAGGCTACGGATTGGAGTCGAGGGAGACGTTGGGAATTATTTATGAGTGCACCTGCACATGCGGCCGTAGAGCCAATAGTGCGAGAGTTTTATGCCAATCTCCCGGAGTGTGAATCTGGTGATGTGTTTGTGAGGGGTACTAATATGGCATTTAATGCGAAGGTCATCAATGATTTTTATAACCTGCCTAAGATTGACCGTAATGATTATGAGGATTTTAGGAAGACACAATTTGAGGATGACATTATTCTTCCGGTCATTACAAAACCGAACACCACCTGGGAGATTTCAAAAAAAGGCAGGAAGAGCATCAAAGGAACTAATTTGACACCGGTAGCTCGGTTGTGGCAATACTTTATTTCTGCGAGGATGATGCCGGAGACGCACTATAGCACGGTGATGTATGAGAAGGCATTATTGCTCTATTCTATTGCCACAGGAAAGAGAATAGATGTGGGAAAAATTATCCTGAACAACATTTAGCATGCAGCCAAACCAGGGCGAAGGAGTTACCCTTTCCCACATCTCATTGCAAAGTTGTGCACTCGAGCAAGAATCGAGGTACATGATGATGAGCCACTTATCCACGCCGCCCCAGTTCTCGACTCAGACTATTATCACAAGCATCTTCAACATCCAGACAGTGAGCAACCCAGCGTTGGGACAAAACGACAGAGAACCACACAAGGCACTGCCACATCATCCAGTTCCACAGCCACTATGAGGGAAATGATGCAGCAGATGATGGGTCAGATGAAATAGATGGCAAAACGTCAAGAATGGCTAGCAGAGCAGACCCAGATGATGTATGACATGCAAAAAAGTAGCTTCACCAAGCTCAACGTTGATACTTCGGAATTCCAATGGGCTGACTGGGATTCAGATGAGTGGATGGGCTCCGACTCAGAAGAGGAACGACGCCGAGGGAGATGAGGAGGCCAAAGAATGAGCACCTGTTTTTGTTTGTTATTTTTATTTGTTTTAGTTGTTTTTGTATTTCATTTCGAACATTGAACTAAGTTGATACTTTTTTTTTGGATTGTTTAATTTTTGTATCCTAGTTGATGTAAAGACGAGCTTAAGGTTGTAATATTTTCATATTAGTCAATGAATTTTTCTAACACAGTGGACACCACAGTTTTCAATTGTTTTTACAGATTTTGGTGATGAAAAAGTCAGGGACCGGGTATGCACACTGTTGAGCGAAACTTCAACTTCACGGATTAATCAGGGAACTATCTCGTACCTTTGTCGATTTTGTTTTTCTATTCCTAATTTGTGCATAATGTGACATTGGGGACAATGTCATCTTTAGTTTGGGGGTGGGAAAAATTTGAGAAATTTTTTATTTTTGTTTAGTGAATTTTGTGGTTTTGTTGTGTTTGCCAATAATGAAATGTATAAGTCTATGATGAGACTAGGATTGTTGGGTTTTTATTGTTGAAAAATGTTAAGCATTGCTTCAAGTTTATGTTGATTGACTGAATATTGATTGAGGTTTGTTGAGTGGTTCAACCACCATTTTCATTTATTTCGGCATGCTTAGATTCATTTTATGTGGTTAGGTAAAGTTTTGATAATGTTGGTGGACTCTAGAACCTAGTAGAGAAGTGCTTGAGGCAAAATTCTAGGAATATACACTGTTGAGGAAATGATTTAGGCATTTTTTGGAACGTTTGAGCCTTTCCAGCCAACCCACGAATGAATTTTTCCCTAGTCACCCATTTGAGCCTTATGAGATTATCATTGCTTTTTATTTCCTTGCAAACCAAAAATTGTCCAGTCCAATTACCCTAAACACTTTATCATACCCTTTAGGAGAATTTTGGATCTAATGCAAACACAAGGAACTTGAAGAGTTGTGTGAATGAACTAAAAGAATAGTTTGGTGGTTGTGAGAAGGGCAAGAAGAATAAGAGAGGTAATTAACCTCAATTTGAGATTTTTGTTATTTAAAAAAAAAAAAATTCTATTTCGAGAATTGCATTACAATAGCAAAAATAAGAATTTTTCATGGTTGAAGGTTGTTAAATGGTTGACATTTTGAGTGATGGTTGAGAAAGGAAGTGGGAGTTGGATTAAGTCTTAGTGTTTGCTTTAAGGAAACCAAGTTCTTTTGTTTGTTTACCCTTTCCTTTCCTTTGGAGCCCACTACCCGAGCCTAACGTTACAAGCTTGCAAAGACCTTTTGATTCTTAGTGATGTCTAATCCTCATTAGTAGAGAGTAGTTCAATATTTAGGCTTATGGAGTCTGCCGCCATTTGATAAACTTTGCATATCTGCATAAAATAATCCGGGAAGTCGGAAGGTGGGTTGTAGTGGAGATCACCTACTCGGGGGACCAATAGAGAAAGATAGTCGATGCAACTTATAACTTCTTGGAGTGTTGAACATTTTTCTAGTAATAATTTTTCAATAACCTTTGAGACTTGTATAAATTCTAGGCAATTCGTATGTTGAGTTGAGTCTAATTTTTGTTTGTTCATTTCCAGTTTTATTGTGTCGTGTTTTGGTTGTTTATTGTTTTCTTTCTTTGAGTTTTGTACCTGATGCTCGGGGACGAGCATGTCTTTAGTTTGGGGGTATTTGATAATTCGAGGATTATACTGTTTTATTTAGGCTTTTAGGCCGGATTTTAGATACTTCTTAGTTCATTTATGCCTGAATTGCTACTTAATTCTTTACATTTTGTGTTTCAGGCCAAAATGGACATTTTGAGGAAACAATGAGCGAATTGGAGTTTTTGGACTCAGAAGTAAGCGAATCTTAGAAGTTGGGAGAGTTCTGAAGCAAAGTAAAGCACTATGAAGCTTGTTCCTATCGGAGAGCATCGAAGATCGAAGAATCAAGCAAATAAGCAAGCGGAGGGCAATTCTATAATTTCAAAATTCTTCATGAAGATTCGCCGCGGCGAAAGGAGTTACGCATGAGAGTTAATTTTTACTTCGTCGCCGCGGCGAGATCTTTCTTCACCACGGCGAAGTCTGTAAATTTCAGTTTCTTTAAAACGCATAGTTTCATTTTTAGGCAAAGTCTTAGGTTTTTGGGCGAACTTTAAAAGAAAAACTTTGCCATTTTGAGAGGGTGGTCGTTTTTAGTCTAGGGCAGCTTATTTTGATCTTTCTTGGTTGAGATTTGACGAATTTTGGGTTGAAAAGTGAGAAGATTTGGGGTTGAATCTGGTGGACTCTTCAACTAGGGGAGATCTCTTGTCTTTTCTCTCATTTCAATGTGTTGATTGATGGGTTATTCAATTTTCTTGCTTGTTGTGTCAATTTAGCTATGAACTAACCCATTTTGGGTTAGGGTTTTGATGTAATTCGGATTTTCATGGATTGAGTAAATGATTTTTGTTATTTTCATATGCTATTGCATGGATTGTGTGGTTATTCTGATTTTATTGCTTTTAATTGATGAACATGATGAGATTGAGAAATAAGTCATATTAAGCTTCTTAGGTAATCACCATTGTAGTATTGAATGCTAGAGATAGATTTGAGAATCAATGAAATCAATCTAGGATTCTATGTGCTTAATGAGCTTAGAACTATTAATCTTCAAATTGTTGGATGCGGAAGTTTAATAGGGAAAAGTAGGAAAACATAGCCTGAGAAGGTATGTTTCACAATTTAGAGAATTCGATTTACAATCAATGCATGCGAATATGGAAATAGCATAATCCATAGAGTCCGAATGAAGTCAAAACCCTACCCGTTTGTCTAAATTGATTTTACCCTTGTTTTTAATCTTGTTTTCACAATTTAGTTTTGAATACTTAGCAAATTCTGTTTTAAGTTTTAGTTTAATTCTCTCCCATTAATCCAAACGAATTCGATTGCTCCAACTTGAAAACAGTAGAAAACCTAGTGCTTAGCAACCAATCCTCATGGGAACGATACTCACTCATCACTTTATTACTTTGTGCGACTAGTGCACTTGTTATTTATGCAAGTTGTAGTAACAACGCATCACACTATGCTTTGAACCAGTTATCTCTTTGTAACAAAACCAGTGATACCACACACAAACACACTTAACATTCACACATTCCTCATAAAATTTGCTTAGCACTATTATGACCATGTGCTCATCCTTTTCATGAACTTTCTTGAGAGAGACTCTAACTCTATGAGAAGCGGCACCACCTCTAAGTTCATATAGGTAAAGTTTTTCCAGCATCCTTGTTACATTTAACATACTTGTCACACATAGATTGAACTTCATTAAGAGTTTTTTAACTCAACCCTCAACTATAACAACCACCACTAATCATCTGATATATACACGGCCTTGCAAGTTTATTTTGGTGTTGAAAACTCTCCACGTATCAATGACTTGTTTATACCCTTTGAACTTAAAACTAGTTATTTATGTTGGAGTAAGTTCTTTGGAGCCAATCCATTATTGTAGAATTGACTCTTTGTAATAATGTTTATTAATCAATAAAAAAGCATTTTCTGCTATATCATGTAAATCATATATGTATGTATTGATATATGTCCTTAGGATGGTAGAACTGTGACAAGGGTATCAAGTATTTCAAATCTTGATAGTGAGAACCATATGATCACATATGGTGGCCATTCTAGAAATGTTTGTAGCCCAGTATTATTCTGACCAAGGACACAGATAATACGGTAAGGTTATCATAGTGTTAAACGACCTTGTCGAAAGGCAGTGACTGATCTCACTTGTCAAGGTTGTTTGCCGACAACCCGGTGCAACACATGGGTGCTTGCTGTAGACAAGTTCACTGGACTGACCATCAGAGGATATCATATAGATGGTAACCCTAATGTCTATGGAATAAATCCTCTAACAAATGGTGGTGCATGTGATCCTTAGACTTGAGATCACTGGAGCGCCTTTTGCACTGATTGGTGTAGTTTGACACTGGCCCAACGTAGCTCTATTCAAAGCTATCAATACAATAGTGATTGGCTATATCAAGGAGTGTATCAAGACTATGGTGGATCGATAAAGGATTTATCACTCCCGGGTATGGGAGAAGTTATCTCATGGTGAAATTCAGTGTATGGCAATGACACTAAAGCTATGGCCACAGTGGGATTGAGTTGTTACTCAATCTAATTTATTTATTTGGTCATTGGTCCAACAACTAAATACAAAGATATCAAGAGTAACTGAGGTTGACACTATTTATGTACCTTAGTCTTGATGAGATAATAAACGATGAAAGGATTTGATTATACGGTAACCATATTGTTGATAGGTAGTTATTTCGCTAAATTTGAATCTATCGGGTGGCCATGATGCCTTGCTAGGGGCCAATCTTGGTCTGTATAGTGAGATGATTAATTGGTGTTAATCACAATACTACTCACTGCCAATATGACGAGGAGCCTACGGGTCAATCACTTGGAAGATAATTTAAGAATCAATTTGTGCAAGGGGTATTTTCTTCTTTTAGGACAAAAGGGTATTTTGGTAATATAACAGTGCAATTAAATTTGCTGAGGTTGTTGCCTGTATTTAATTTTAATGTTAAAATTAAATTAGTGAGATTATATTTAAATATATGTACACATATATTTAAATGAATTATTATTATTATTAATTAAATGTTAATATATTATAATATATTAATTGATTTTAATTATAATAATAATTAATTAATTAAAATACCATAAAGGGTGTGTTCGGTTGCAAGGGTGAACTAGGGTTGGAGCCCATGGCTACTCCTAAGTGGAGTAAGGTTTTAATTGTTGCACTATATAAGTGCAACTTAAAATTAAAACATAAAGAATTATTCATTCAATTANTATATATATATTAAATGATTTTAATTATAATAATAATTAATATTAAAATTTAAAATACCAAAACAAGGATGTTTGGATACAAAGGTGGATTAGTGTTAGAGCCCATGTCAATTCCTTATAGGAATAGGATTTTAACTCATGCACTATATAAGTGCAAGTTGAGTTAAAAGATTTATTCATTCAATCATTATTGAAAGAAAAAGAGGCAACCCCCTTTACACACTCTTTCTGACATTCTCCCCTTGGTGTGAATCAAAGAATTTTTCTTTGATTCAACTTGATTCTTGAAGCCAATTAGTGGATCTAGCAAATCTTTTTTTGGTTCTTCGGACTGTCTTCGTGTGGATCACCATTCGTGTAATTCTACGTTGAATTGGTAGCGAAGTAAATTCAGAGATACTTGAAGGAACCTCCAAACGTGCGTAAGATCTCTAGTGCTTGAATAAATCAATATTATTTTGTGCAGAATTTTTTATTTAACATTTGAACTATATAATCTATACCCGGATCTTGGCATAAAAGGAATCGATTCATCCTTTTGATTTTTGTTTTTCCGCTACGTGGAGTAGATCGATTGCTAACAATTTCCTAGTATTAAGTTGGGTTTCCATCAATTGGTGGATCTTTTAGTTCAAGGGTTTTAGCCCTATCCCTCTAGATGTAGATTTTACCAATTCTCTTGAAAAAGGTTTGGTAAATGGATCAGCCAAGTTTTTCACTTGATCTCACATATGACATAGCAATAACTCCACTTTGAATTAATTGTCTCACATTCTCATGTCTAATACTAATATGTCTTGACATTCCATTATCCACACCATTGTATGCACAAGCCAAAGTGGCTTGACTATCACAATGTATCGATATAACGGACATATGCTTTGAAATAAATGGGATTTCTAAAAGAAGTTCCCTAAGCCACTCAGCTTCTTTCCCTGTTGCTGCTAAAGCAATAAACTCGGCTTCCATGGTTGAGTGTGTAATACAATTTTGTTTCTTTGATTCCCAAGAAACTGCACCACCACCAAGAGTAAACACCGAACACGATATCCAGCTAGCATTTGTATTTCCTTCAAGTACAGTAGGGAATTTTGAATATTGAGACTTAGTTCTTTGGTTTTCTTAAGATACCCATGAACTCTTCCAATAGCCTTCCAATGTTCAACACTTGGATTGCTAATAAACCTACTAAGTTTACTAACTACAAATGCTATGTCTAATCTCGTACACTAGGCTACATACATTAGACTACCAATAGCACTTGCATATTCAAGTTGAGCCACTACTCTTCCATCATTCACAACAAGTTTTATACTTGGATCAAATTGATATTTGCCTCTTTAACATTTAGATGTTGAATTTCTTAAGTACCTTCTCAATATAATGAGATTGACTTAAGGCAAAACCCCTACCGTGTTGTTCCACTTTAATACCTAAGATGGTGTCAACTTGTCCAAGATCTTTTGTCTTGAAAGTGGAGGATAAAAACCTCTTTGTTTCTATTACTCCTTTCATATCATCACTCAAAATCAACATATCATCAACATAGAGACAAACAATAATGGTATAATCATCACAAACTTTAGAATATAAACATTTATCAGCATTGTTATGACTAAAATCATTACATAGAATAGCAAAGTCAAACTTTTCATGCCATTGTTTAGGAGCTTGCTTCAAACATACAAAGATTTAACAAGTTTATAAATTTTATATTCATCCCCAAGTAGAATAAAACCCTTAGGTTGTTCCATGTATAACTTCTCATTGAGATCACCATTTAAGAATGCAGTTTTAGTATCCATTTGATGAATATAAAGATTATAGATTGAAGCCAAAGCAAACAAAAGTCTAATAGAAGTTATTCTGGCTACAGGTGCATATGTATCAAAGTAATCAATTCCTTCCTTTTGTCTAAAGCCCTTGGCTACTAATCTAGGCTTAAAAGTTTGAAGGGTACTATCAGTATGATATTTCCTGATAAACACCCATTTGCAACCAATTGGTTTAGAACCGGATGGTAAATCAACAATTTCCCAAGTGTTATTAAACATAATTAAGTCCATTTCATTATTGACTGCCTCTTTCTAGAAAGCATAATCTATAGAAACATTGCTTCGCTATAAGTCTTAGGATCATCTTCAATTTGGAGAATTATAAGAATTTTCCTAATCAAATCTTCTCCATTTCCTTCTACTAAACAAAAGGAAATTCTTTGAGAATCAATCTCATCAGATCCCAATTATTTTTGTTTTCTAACTCTTTGACTTTTGCTAGGTTGCTTTACAACCTTTTTAGGTATCTCTTCTTGAGATTTTCCAATTTCAGTAGTAGTTTGAGATTTATCATCACAAAACAATAAATTCTCTAAGAACTCTACTTCTCTAGATTCAATTATAACATTAGATTCCAAGTCTAATAATCTACAAGTCTTGCTATTTGCTGCATATCCAACAAAAGCACACTTAATAACTCTATGACCCAATTTAGTCCTTTTAGGATCCGTGCTCTTACAATAAGCAAGTCACCCCCACACTTTAAAATATCCAATGTTGGGATTTCTACCTTTCCATAACTCATATGGAGAAATTTTATTCTTTTTCAGAGGAATTCTATTAAGAATATGACATGCAGTAAGAATAGCTTCACCCTCCAAATTAAAAGATAGTTTAGCATTTAACAACATAACATTAATCATCTCAAGAAAAGTCATATTTTTCCTTTCAGCCAAACCATTTTATTGTGGTGTAAATGGGGCTGAACATTGATGAATAATTCCATTTTCTTTACAAAACACAGAAAATTCATTTGAGAAATATTCTCCCCCTCAATCACTTCTGAGAACTTTAATTTTCTTAACTAATTGTTTTTCAACTTCTGCTTTATAAAATTTAAATGCACTAAATGCCTCATCTTTATGTTTTAATAAATAGACATAAGTATATCTGGAACAATCATCAATAAAAGTTATAAAATATCGTTTACCACCTCTTGTTAAAATACCATTTAATTCACATAGATCGCTATGCACTAAATCTAATAATTGAGAAGATCTTTCAACACCACTAGAAAAGGCTTCTTAACCGTTTCTTATTTAATGCATATTTCACACTTTTCAAATCCACTAGTATCACAAGAAAGTAGACCACATTTTATAATTCTTTTAATTGTACTAATGCCTATATGTGCAAGTCTACTATGCCATAAAGTAATAGAATTTGAATCAATCATATAAGAAGAATTAGAAGCACTACTTTTATTCAATTCATTGCCAACAGTACATACTTTAACCATTCTATCACAAAAATATCCCTTTCCAACAAAAGCACTAGACCTGGATAAAATCAATTTTCCAGATTCATAAATAGTCTTAATCTTGGGTTTGCCTAAAAGAGCACCACTAACTAGGTTCCAACTTATATTAGGAACATACAAAACATTAGTCAGAGTAATCGTTTTTCCAAAAGATAAAAAGAGATCAATGCTTCCTTTACCAAGAACCTTGGAACAATTTTGCTTTCCCATTTGGACCTCTTGTGCACTTCCAAGTTCATCAAAAGTCTTGAAGAGAGATTTGTCATAAGAAACATGGACTGTGTCACAAGTATCATACTTCCAACCCTGTATCTTTCCTTGAACAACATTAACCTCGCTCACAAGACCGATAATATCCTCTTCTATGGCATTGGCTTTTGCCTCTTCGTTTTGTTTCTTCCTAAACTTACAATCTCTAGCAAATTGCCCAGGTTTGCCATAAACAAAACAACCCCTTTTTTTGTTATTCTTGAATTTTCCTTGATCCTTTTTGGGACCAAGAAAATTCCCTTTCTGACTGTTGCCATTTTTCTGGTTATTGCTTTTGAAATGGCTGGATTTGTTCACAACATTGACCCTTTGCTTAGAAGGATCAAAATTTGTTTCCTCAAACTTGTCTCTTGAATACAATTCATCCTCAATATGAAGATGTTTCTGGATCTCTTCCAAAGAGTAATATTTGTTTTTATGAAGAACCCTCTTCCTATAACCTTTCCATGTTGATAGTAATTTTGCAATTATAGCACCAACTTGAAATGGTTCAGGAAGTTCAATTTTGACAGTCTTCAACTTATTGACAATTATTTGTAATTCATGAATTTGAGGCAAGAGAGGTTTATCATCAGAAAAATTTAAAATCAAAATACTTAGAAATTTGAAATTTCTTAGTACCTTCCTCCTCAGCCTTATACTTGAATTCTAGAGCATTCCATATCTCCTTGGCAGATTTCGTGTTGGTGTAGAGATCATAGAATCTGTCTGACAAGGCATTCAAGATGTGTCCATGACAAATTAATTCATCATCTTACCTCTACTTCCGGGTTGCCTTCATTTCATCGGTGTCTTTATCAATGGGCTCTGGCAGTGGTGGCAAATCAGGATCTAGAATCTAGATGATCTTCAAAGCAGTAAGAAAAAAACGTAATTTGTCCTACCAACGAATGAAATTTGATCCATCAAAATGATCAAGTCGCACCAAATCTTGATTCATCAATTTGATGGTTGAAACTGTTGTTCCAGTCTCCATTGAAGTGAATATCGCTTTCTAATTGTTGGGGAAATTCAATAAAGGGACTTGAAACACGTAACATTACTCTTTCCAAAGAGACGTAACATTACTCTTTCCAAAAAGCAATATTTGCCCACTCAAAATTGCTTCTGGGTTTCTAATGCAAATAGCTTTCGTGATATGACAAGCCTTTTGCGAATCTACACCAAGCTACAATGAAAATTCACCAAATAAATAAGAGAATTTTTGTTGGGGGTGTCTGACAAGTTCAGATAGAGAATAAAAAGAAGGAAGATAAGATTATTTTGATTTATTTGTATATAAAAAGAAGGAAGATAAGATTATTTTGATTTATTTGTATATATCAAAAGAACTTCCTTCTTGTCTTTATATAGAGTTTGAAACATTGCATTGTTTCATGAAACAATGCCTTTTGAAACATTGTGTTATTTCATGAAACAATTCCTTTTGAAACATTGTGTTATTTCATGAAACAATTTGTCTTTTGGTTGCATTTGTTTCATGAAACAATGTCTTTTGAAATATTATATTGTTTCATGAAACAATTTGTCCCTTGGTTGTATTGTTTCATGAAACAACTTGTCTTTTAAAATTGTAGGCATTGTTTCATAAATAATTTACAAAATTTTCTTTTAATTTTATAAATAACGAAATTCCAACAGGATTAAACAATGAATTTATATACCCATATAGTATGAAAGTTATTCAAGTGATAAGGATGGATAGTGAGTTATCCTTTGGACTTATCCATAACTGCTCAAAATAATCAGTATATGATGTGAAAGGCTACGGTTCTAATTGAAAAGATTTAATCTCATTTGGTTGTGTGGAAATGAAGATGACAAAAGGGAGGTGACTCATAGAGTTTCAAAGTGAGATGATTGATATCCAATAATATTTTAGGGTGCAGAATAAGTTGTCTAAAATATATGGATTAAATGCGTATGAAATCAAGCAATATCGGACATGAAGGAATGACAAGCACACAAATTCAGTCGGACATGAAGGAAGGACAAGCACACAAAGTCAGAAAGATATAAGACAAAAATATGGTGGTCCTTACTAATTAAACGAGCAAATTGTGTCATAACTTGTGAATGGAAACTATTTTTCTATAAAAAAATATATTTATTTGTGAATGTATTTCTTAGCATTTTTCATAATTAATGCTCGGTTAAATGAATCATCAAGCAACAGTTAATATTGATTAAATCAAATCCAAGATTTTGAAGTATTTTGTGATGTCTCTCGTAATCTAGTGTTTAAATTATGTGTATTTGAGTCACGTGAGTCACAAATTGTATTTAATAATTAAGTGTAAAATTGAGATGTTAAGTTCAAGACTATTGAGGGTGTAAGGGTAATTGTAGTACATTGAGTTTTGTAAGAATTAAATGCAAGTGCCAGTGTGTCATGTATATTTGAGTCACGTGAGATGCAAATTGTTTTTAATAATTAAGTGTCAAATTGAGTTAGGGGTTTAAATGTTAAGTTTAAGACTATTGACGTTGCAAGGGTAATTGTGGTGTATTGAGTTTTGTGAGAATTAAATGCAAGTGTCAGTGTGTGTCATGTGCATTTGAGTCACGTGAGTTGCAAATTGTACTTAACACTTAATTAATTAATTAAGTGTAAAATTGATTTAGAGGTTTAAATGTTAAGTTCAAGGCTATGGATAGTGTAAAGGTAATTCTGGTGCACTGAGTTTTGTGAGAATTAAACGGAAGTGTAGTGCGTGTCACGTGTTTTGGAGTCACGTGAGTTGCAATTTCTTTCCGTGTAAATTATATTTTAAGTCCTTAGTACAACTAATACAAAAAAGTCTCATGTTTATTTCTTTACATTTTAGCCCCAGAATAGCATACCATAAACTATTATGATAATTTTATAATAACTATAAAGGCATACATTTTGAAGAAATATAATGTATTAGATTAAGTATAAGATTTATAGTGGTTTGGAAACCACCTTATGAAGTATCCATCCCCTAGAGATTAGATTTAGAGATTACATATACAGATTTATAGATTTCAAATATCGACTTTCCGTGTGCGTACGACATATTTAGTTGCTTTGCCTAAGCAATAAGCTTCCAGCCAAATATGACAGATTCAGTTGCTCTGCCCGTGTGATGTTAGTGTAAGATCAATAATGTAAAAAACACTCAGAACAATATGTATATATATTCATATCATATCTATTATATACATGTTCATACATTCATGGAGTTTGCGAAAGCGGAATAACTTTATCACTAACCTCCGGCCATAGCAATTTGTTGTTACTATCTTCTTCAAAGATTACAGATTCTTCCAATGCACTGCAATTCTCAGAACGATGGTTTTGGCAATATCAAGATTAATTGCATGTATTGGGGACCTATAACTACTCTCCTTTTAAAGTAGGCAAAAGTCTTTCCATCAAAGACAACTACTGGGGATAACTGCTCAACTGCTAAGAAACTGCTCAGCAGTTAAATATTATATAAAACTAATATATAGAAGTTAATGAACAAATAGTAATTCAATAATTTTAACTAATTAAAATTCTAACATTCTCCCACTTGGTCCAAACTTTTATTGCACAATCCACAACATAGTAGTTTTATATTCTTTATGTTTAATTAGAAAAATAAAATTGCATGAATCATAGCGGTAAAGTCTCTTTTAAACAAGTATTACCTTCCATTATTACTATGCAATTTTTCTCTTTTTAAATAACCGCTTAAATGTGGAATATTACTTTATGAACAAACCTCAAATGTTTGTTCCAGGTCCTCCAGAATGTTTGTTTTTCTCCAACCAAAATGTATACAACTTAAAAGAGAAACCAAACTAAATTACAAACATTCAAAGAATGAAAGTATTACCTCTCATAGTGACAAAGAGGGACGTAGTCCCATTTGAACTACATGATCCTTGACGTCTTTGGTGGCATGCCTTTTGTCGGAGGATTAGTAATCATCTGCTCGGTGTGTATGTATTCAATGAGCATTCTTTGGCTTTAATGTGCTCCCTTATTGCTAAGTACTTAATTCGATGTGTTTACTTCGACTTCCACTCTTATTGTTCTTAGCAAAGAACACAGCAGCTAAATTGTCACAATACAACCTTATTAGCCTAAAGATAGACTCAAAACTCCAAGCCCAGAAATGAAACTTCTCAACCAAATACCCTGTGTAATAGCCTCAAAACAGGAAACAAACTCAGCTTCTATGGTAGAAGTGACAACCAAAGATTGTTTGGCACTTCTCTAAGATATAGCACCTCTTGCTCGCATAAAAACATATCCAGATGTTGATTTCCGAGAATCAACATAGCCAGCGAAGCCCGAGTCTGAATATCTGATGACCTCCAAAATATCGGACCATCTATATGTAAAGCATAAAGCTTTTAGTTCCTTGAAGATACCTCATGACCTTCTTTGCAACTCTCCAATGATCTAAACCTGGATTACTTTGATATCTTCCTAACATGCCAACTGCAAAAGTAATGTCAGGTCTAGTATAGATTAGGGTTCCAATAGCTGAAGCATAAGGAATGGTTTTCATTTGTTTCTTGTCAATCTCAAGTGTTGAACATTGGTTCAGATTGAATCTGTCACCTTTAACAATGGGTGCAACACTGAGTGAACAATATTTCATCTTAAATCTCTCAAGAATTTTGTTAATATAAGCTTCTTGAGATAGTCCCAAAACATGTCGAGACCTATCCCTATGAATCTTAATGCCAATGACATAAGACGCCTCAAGCATATCCTTCATACTAAAGTGTTGAGAGAGAAATTGTTTCACCTCATGTAGCAAACCCAAATCATTGGTTGCAAGCAGAATGTCGCCTACATATAACATAAGAAAGATGATTTTGCTGCCACTGACCTTATGATATATACATTAATCCATAACATTCTCTACCAAACCAAATGAAGAGATAACAGTGTGAAATCTTAAATACCATTGTCGGGAGGCTTGTTTGAGTCCATAAATGGACTTTTTAAGCTTGCAAACCAAATGCTCACCATCACTTGAAATGAACCCATCAAGTTGTTTCATATAAACCTCTTCCTCCAAATCTCCATTGAGGAAAACTTTTTTCACATCCATTTGACGTAAATCTAAATCGAAATGGGCAACTAATGCCATGATGACGCGGAAGGAATCCTTTTTAGAAACTGGAGAACATGTCTCTTTATAATCAATCCCTTCCTTTTGCATGAACCCCTTAGCAACAAGCCCAGCCTTGTATATCTCGATGTTGCCTAATGAATCCCTCTTGGTTTTAAATACCCATTTACAACCAATAGGTTTCTTTCTAATAGGCAACTCAACAAGGGTCCAAACTTTATTATCTGCCATAGAATTCATCTCGTCAATCATGACATTATACCACAACTTAGAATTACTATTGTCCATAGCTTATGAAAATGTGTCTAAGTCTTCTTCAACAATTATGTCACAGTTAGACTCTTGCAGATACACTACATAATCAGTAGAAATTGCTAATTTCTTTGTTCTAGTAGATCTCCTTAATGTTGTATCAATAGTCTCTTGTTGAGACTGTTGCACAGTTGGTTATTCCTCTTATGGTTGACGTTGTTCAGAATGATCTTCTAAAACAATCTCAGTAGAATGTGGACTTTGAATGATTGGTTCCTCATTGGTCATCCAATTTGAATGAAAAACCAATCTTTGACTTGATGTAGGATTATTATTTGAAACATCAATTTTCTCAAGGACTAAGTCTCTGAGTTGATCAGTCCCACTGACCACATCATTCTCAAGAAACTTGGCATTTCTTGATTCAACAATTCTACTGGAATAGTTTGGATAATAAAACATGTATCACTCGGATTTCTAATAAGCATATCCAATAAAATATGCACTAATAGTCCTAGGATCAAACTTCTGTTCTTGTGGATTATAAACTCTAACTTCAACTAGACAACCCCAAACGAGTAAATGACTTAAACTCGATTTCCAACCTTTCCACAACTCGAGTGGTGTTTTGGGAACCAGCTTAGTTGGAACTCATTTTAATATATACACTGCAGTTTTAAGAGCTTCAATCCACAAAGAATGAGGAAGTTTGGAGTTACACAGCATACTCCATACTATATCCATTAATGTTCTACTTTCTTCATTCTGCTATACCATTCTGAGATGGTGTGCCATGTAGGGTGTATTGAGCCATAATACCTTGCTCTTGAAGAAATTTAGCAAATGGACCAAGTGCTTGTCCTATACTTGTGTATCCACCATAATATTCAGCACCTCTATCAGATCACACAATCTTAATTTGTTTTCCACATTGTTTCTCTACTTCTGCTTTATATATTTTGAGAGCATCCAATGCTTCATCCTTGTGATGAAGCAAGTAGAGATACATATATCATGAGAGATCATCAATAAAAGTGATGAAATATTTCTAACCGCTAGAGCTCATGTCAAGGCAACAAATATTTGTGTGCATGATTTCTAAAAGTTAAAAACTCTTCCGGGCACCTTTCTTAGATTAGTTAGTCTGTTTTCCCTTAATGCAATCTATACAAGTATCAAAATTAGTCAAGTCAAGAGTTTCAAGAACTCCAACATTTACCAACCTTTTAATCCTATCAATGGAGATGTGTCCTAATCTCCTATGCCACAAAAAGAAGAGTTTTCATACATCAGTAAAGTCAAGAGTTTCAAGAACTCCAACATTTACCAACCTTTTAATCCTATCAATGGAGATGTGTCCTAATCTCCTATGCCAAAAAAAAGAAGAGTTTTCACTCATAACAGTACGTTTAATACAAGTACTAGCATGTGAAGTCATCAAACTATAAGGAACAATATCACTTAAATGAATTTTAAACAAACCATCAACCATAGTACCATTTCCAACAATAGATGATGAGTTCTTAAGTAAATTAAAAGAACCACCATAAAAGTTGAAAGAGTATCCATAAGATACAAGTTTAGAAACTGAAATTAAATTCCTAGAAAAACTAGGAATATAAAATGTTCGTTCTAAATTCAAAATAAAATTACTACTTAAAACAAGTCGAAATGTAGCAACAGTTTCAACACATGAAAGCATCCTATTTCCTGAATAGATGTTGCATTCACTTCCCATTGGTTTCCTTTGATCCAAAAAACCCTGTATGGTATTAGAAACATGGATTGTAAAACCAAAATCAATCCACCAATCATTATAAGAAACACAAATCATATTAGATTCATAATAAACAAGAGATGTGAGGTTACCTTTCTTATCAAGCTAGGCCTTTCTCTTAAGACAATCCTTTTTCATGTGTCCCTTCTTTTGCAGAAGAAACAGTTGGTGTTGTCCTTATTTCCTTTGCTTGTAACCTCATTCAACTTGCATTTTCCCTTCCACTTCTTATTCTTGTTTGAAGTGTACTTGACATTTCCTATCACCAGATATGTAGTTTCACTAACTTCCGAAAGCAATCTCTCCTCCTCTTGAACACACATGGTCAAAAGTTCATTGATTGACAATTTAACCTTTTGTGTGTTATAGGATATCTTGAAAGGAGTATAATGAGATGAGAGAGAGTTCAGGACATAATGCACCAAAAAATCATCATTAATCACCATCTGAAGGGACCTCAACTGAGCAGCAATGTCCCTCATTTTCATAATGTCCTCATAAACTCATTTAATACCGGTGAGCCTTATGGATGCCAACCTACTCATAAGGGTGTTGCCTAATGCCTTATCTGATGTTTCAAACTGAGCATGAATAGCATCCACAAGATCCTTGACATTCTCACACTCTGATATCGACCCACAAATACTACTCATAATGTGATATTTGATAAACATCATGCTTAAACGGTTGCATCGCTCCCACCGTTCATATAAAGCAATCTCAGCCTGAGTGCTAGTATCGATAGATGCAGTTTGGCTCTTCCTTAGGAAGTGCATAGTCAAGATCAATGCACCCTAAATGAAGAAGGACAACCTCCCTCCACTTTTTATAGTTGTCACCATCTAAATAAGGAACTTTATCCTCAACCATCATCAAAGTTTGATCAAATGTAGGTATATCAACAGATACGCTTACTAAATAAATTACAAGGCACAAACCATCAATAACAATTATAAGTTTACCAATGTAAAACAAATAACAAATCATAAATGAATCGACATATCATAAAATCTCTTTAATTAGATTGCCTATCTATACTATTAAATTCTAGACTCGATCTAAACTATCAACTCTAACATAGTCTAGCGTCGTACACTAAAAATATAGTATTTTTGTTTCATTAAAGGTATATTTTATGGTTGGATTTATACTTTAAATAAAACATGCACATGTTGGGAAATTGTAATTATTGAGTTGGTTATATATGTCGAAACCCCAAAAAGATTTTGTTGTAAATATTAAAAACATAAAAAAACTTATGTTACTTGATAATAATCAAACATTTGTACATATTTAACGGATTAACACAAAAATTTATAATGTGCATCGCATTTAAGGTCTGAATTCCAGATATAATTTTATCTAGCATCTTTATTGGACCCATTCAAAACACCAATGCTTTTTGCTTTTTTTTTTTTTTTTTTTTTTTTTTTTTTTCTTTTAAATACAAAAGAAGAAGTATCAAATAAAGAAAAAGAAAAAGAAAAAGCATAAGAGAGAACAATACTTTTAATTTTAAGACATTGCGAACTAACAGCCAAGAGAACCGTTTTCTGTTTTTCAAAAATTTTGGTAGAAAACATGTTTTCATTATGTTTTATTTTCAGAATATTGTTTTCAAAAGCGATACCGAATCTTTTTCTAAATTTTAAAAATACAGAATTCTAACTTTCTAATTTATTTCCTCGGAAATATTTGCAAAGTACCATAAAAAATGATTTAATTTCTCAAAATAGATATTTTAGAGAGGTTAATAGCAAGGAACAAAGTAGTTTGTTTATATAATTTCATTCTTACTTAATATTTGCATATACTTATGATTTACATTTTTGTAAGATTGAATTTCGTTGAAGTTCCTTTTTCTTTCTCTAATTAGAAACAAACAAATTTTAATTTTAAAATTTTTTATGATGATTTCATAATCTTAAAATACCCTTTTTGACAAATTTAAGTTTTAATAAGACTTTAATTTATCAATAATATAATGTACATTTAAAGATTATATCTCACCTTTGACATTTGTTTAGGTAACCAATTATTGCAAATCATTTATAATCGTATTTCATTGTTCATGCTACATTATCAAAAAGTTTGGATATTTTTGATAACAAGTTAACTCTAATGTCTTTTTTTGTGGTGTAATTAATATTCATACATATTAATCCCAAATTTTATTATTGTTTTTGCACGTGAATTTCTAACAATCGCATATCATTAATATTAATATATATTCCAAAAAAAAAAAAAAAAAAAAGGTGTTTTCATATCTTAAGTGTCCAGTCTCAAGTCATTAAAAAATTTGACTTTTGGTAAACACACACTTGTGCCTTTAGAATGCATTGAACTAAACCACGTGAAATTTGAAACTTATGTGTGAATGTCGAAACTAAAGCTTAAAATTTCACACATTGGCAACAAGCATATGGACCTTAATCCTGAGTGAATAAGAAGCTCTTGATTATGTAATGTTCTCTTTGATTAAAAAATAGTTTTGATGAAATTAATTAAAGATATTCCTTAATTTTCTCATTATGAGACATGTCACACAGACCTAGGGTTTGCCTATGAAAATAAAAATCTATGAAAATAAGGATTTCCTTTTATTTTTTATTAAGCGAGCAACAAAATAATAAACTCCAGGCACCGAAGCATTAGATCAAAGAAAATCATCATTTCTTGATCTTCAGTGTTTGCGAGGTTTTATGTTGATATCAAGAGAAGATTGTTTCTTGTCATCCAAGGAGAAGTGAAGAAGAGCTTGGAAGACTTAGAAGAGTTGAAAGTTTTCATTAAAAACTATAAAATTTTTAAGCCTATTAAGTTTTAGATTTTGGTTCCTACTTGCTTCAACTCTCCATTAAAGGAAATCAATTCCAACAGTTGACTTTCTGTAATGGTTTCTAAATGGAATTTGATTTTTTGAGGGTTTTTTTTTTTACTACTTTCACAAAATGTTGGGGGCTATCAGAATTGCGCCTTCTCCTAGGGAGTGACTGTAAAAACCCTAAGAATAAGGGCCAATCGATCATAGCATGGGATTGAAATCCAAATGTTTCGTATTTTGATTCAAATCATCCAATATTTTAATATCCCCATAAGTTCAATTTTTTTCAATTATATCCCTGATAAATGTTCAAATACTTCCCTATATTTTTTTGTTAATTACACATTTAACCTCTTAATTCTTAAATTTAATGTTATTACATATGTACCCTTGGAATTTTTTTGTTTAATCGGCAAATTCCCAAGGTCACTTTTGTGTATTGAATAGTGCTAGATGCACAAACAAATCTTTCAAAGATTTGTATACAAATTGATATGACAAAAAATGAATGAAACAGTGAATATGATAAATTTAACTTTTTGTATTTACTTTTTCACTCATTTTCTATCATATCAGTTTGTTAATAAATCTTTGTAAGATTTGTTTATATATCTAATATTATTGTTTGTGTATTTTCAAGGGTTTTCCCAAGGAACTTATCAAACATAAATTTACCTATTTCCTACAATGTCTTTTTTGCCCTTAGAAAAACCACTTATTTCCTATGGTATTATGAGCCCTAAGAAATTGTTGGTAGGAAATGAGACCTTTCTTTTTTTTTTTTTTTTTTGTGGTGAGAAAATAATAATTAGTATTTTGTATATGCTCTTTTAGTATAAATTTTAGAACTTATAGAATTGTTCTATTTTGACACATTAGATTAATAATTAAGATTTGTGGTTTAATGAGCCCAATCAAATTGATTCATTTTAACATATTGTGTTCGTATTTAGGGGGTGTTTGTCTAAGCTTATAAGATGGTCAAACTAGCTTATAAGTTCTAAAATTAAGCTGACTTGTTTGTTTATAGCTTTTTTGAGCTTATAAGCCAAAAAAAATAAGTTCAGGGGGAGGTACTTTTTTTTTTTTTTTTGCTTATAAGCACTCTGCTTATAAGTTAGTTTGACCAAGTATATTACTACATTATCTTTGTTTAATTTTAAAATTTCATAGTATACCCTTATTTAATGTAATACCTTTTTTAGTCATTTAATAATCAAATGTACTTATAAGTCATATTTTACCAAACACGTCAACTACTTATCAGTTAATTATAAGTACTTTAACCAAACACATAATTGCTTAAAATTTCAAATACTTATAAGCTAAAATTAGCTTATAAGTACTTATTACTTATAAGCTAATTTTCATAAGGTCATACAAACACCCCCTTATTGTTCCATCTTGATATGTTGGATTTGTATTAATAATTAATAAAAATTGTATTAATAATAATACTAATTATATAGATATGATATTCTAAAAGTTTAACTATAATGACACCTTTAATTTATAATTATCATGTGATTAAATTTTATTATTGATAATGTAGACAATATTAATTACTGTATTTGTATTGAAAATCTAAATGAACAGACGTAAAAGATTGGATTACACTATAAGATTGCATTTGGTATTCAGTTTTCATATTGGGCATCCTAAAGGCTTATATTCCGGTAAATACATCTCTTATGTTTTTTCTTCTCTTTCTTCGTTTTCTTCCCGTTTTGCATCTTTTACGATCTGGGTTCGGCTTCTTTTGAGTTTTTTCTAATCTGGGTTTCGTTTCATTGATTCATCACCGAGTGCCTTCATTCCTGTAAGTCTTTTCGAAATTTGCTTCTCTTCAATTTGTTTCTGTTTATTAACTATTTCGTTTCTGATTATAATTTTCTGCTTTCAAATTCTCTAATTTTTTCTTCTCTTTCTTCGTTTTCTTCCCGTTTCAACAGATTGATTCAGTTTATTCAGCACTTGGTTTTGTGGGTTACAATAAACTTGCGGTCCACATATTGGAAACTGGATGGCCATTTAAAGGAGATGAAGACGAAGCAGGGGCAACACCAGATAATGCAAAGAAGTATAATGGGACTCTAATTAAGTTGATTTCGTCAAAGAAAGGGACACCCTTGAAGCCCAATTGTGATTTGAATATTTATTTATTTGCTTTGTTTAATGAAAATATGAAGCCTGGACCCACTTCCGAGAGAAATTGCGGTCTGTTTAAGCCTGATGGAACGCCTGTTTATGCGCTGGGGATTAATTCGAGGGGTTCGACTTCTTTTTAGTTTCTTCTAATCTGGGTTTCGTTTCATTGATCGAATTGAATTGGACGCTTAGTTATCGTGACGAGGATGGAGAGCCGTTGATAAATAGTAATACTCCTCTACAAATCATCGATGAAGACGACGATGTAAGTTGAATTTCGCTTCTCTTTCTCTTTTTATTTTCAGTATAGTGGGTGATAAGTTAATTTTCTTTTTTAAAAAATGATTAGGAGTTTGATTGGGAGTATTGCTGTTTTAAGGATTATACATAGTTTCTTGCCGCAATCTATTAGATTTTGAGACTTTTTGGTTGGTTGTATTTTTATCTTCAGGTGATCCTTGGTAATGAATCTCGTGTAATGAAAATGCTAAATCGCATATTCGAGATTGGTTCAACTATAGTAATGGGTCGGAACGAAGGGCTGCATACATCTGGCCATGGTTATCGTGGTGAACTTGTAAGATTTCCTATACATTTCATATAGGTTTTTTTTTTTTTTTTTGTTCCTCATGTGATCAACCTATTTAGAATGATATGAACTTTGATTATTTATGGTACGATTCTAATCAAGCAATTTCTATTTGAAGGAGGAAGTTCTTAAAATTGTGAAGCCACACCATATTTTACCCATACATGGAGAACTGTTGTTTCTAAAAGAGCATGAACTCCTTGGGAGATCAACTGGCATTCGACATAGTACAGTAGTCCATGTTTCCTTTTCATGCGACATAGTACAGTAGCATGATTTTGGTGACTTCATATAATAACTGAGAATTTGTATTACATCCTCGTATGTTTTGTCAATTGGTTATAGAAGACTTCTATTTAGTTCATTTCAATGGGTCTTCCTGTCCCTTAACCAAATATTTGTAACAATGTTACAAAAAATCTGTTTTGTCTAATTGCATTGGTGCATGATTCGCTTACAAGGATATATTTACTGTTATTTTATTTTGACATTTTCATATGAAATGTTCAAAATTGCAAATGTTACTAAAGTATGGTACCTGAAATGTAATTCTTGCAATCATATCAGGTTATAAAGAATGGAAGATGCTTGGTGTTTCCCACTTGAGGAATAGAAGAGTACTTTCTAACGGTTTTATTTCTCTTGGGATGGAGAATTTGCAGGTTGGTAGCTATTTGAAGTTTCATTGTCTATTATGAGATAGTAACTGGCAAAACTACTGATAACTTGTTTATTTTATATTGCAGTTGATGTATAGTGATGGTGATAAAGCACTTGGCACATCTACCAAACTCTGCATTGATGAGAGACAAGAATTGCTCCAGATGGAGATATTGTGGTCAGGTAGATCTTTTAATCTTTAAATAATTACATATCTTTGTTGTATGCAAAATTCATCTTGACAATGCACCACTGCAGCATGGAAGTTTTACGTCCTCAATAGAGTCTAAACGAAAATAGCTTGAAAGGAAAAATAAAAATTACTACACGTTGCCTGTGGCTGGACAAAGGGAAGCTTTTAGATGCAATGTACAAAGCTGCATGAAAAATTATTACATAGGACATTGAAAAATTGACAACCAAGTGCTAAATTCTCTCCTTACAGTACCCCATGGTTTTGTTATAATTGAATTTTCTAATATTCACTTTTTCTTTTTTAATGTGATTTTGATTTTTATTGGTAGGTATGTATTGACAAGGCCTGCTGGAAAAAGATGCATTGTGGTATCTTCAAACGGAACAACAGTTTGTAGGCTATGGAATGGCCCTGTTTTGCATCATTTCCCATCTGCTTTGCCTTGTGGGGCGAGAACTCGAGACCAGTCTGGCTCTTCTGAATCCTATTGTATACTTGACTGCATATTTCACTGAGGTTTTCTTTATTTTTGTTATTTCTTACAATCCGTTTGTTTCTTAGTTTTGCCTCATAGTGGTTGTGGTTGTTGGGTGCAGTCCGATCAAACTTATTACGTCATTTACATGGTTTGTTGGCAGGTATACTCTGTCTATGATTGCACTACTGAGTTCAGGCTTTTTTGCTTGCTAGTGTTATATCCAAACTCTTGAAATCCTCATCTAGAGTGGTGCTTAACTATATATCTTTTGATTTGATTATACTGTAATTATAACATTATGTTAGAAGGGAGTTGAGACGAGGAATTTATGATTGCATTTTTAAATACCTCAATGTAATTCTAACTTCATTTAGGTTTCAAAAACCCGCAGATGGGATATTTGTGCTGTCACTGACTCTTCTTCAAGCAGCTCATGAGTGGAAGGCAAGGCGACCTCATATTGACTCTGTAGAAGAAGAAGGTCAAGCCAAGATTTTCACCTACTGTTTATAGCTTAAAGAGTTTAAATAACAAAGTTAGCTGTAAGTCACTAATAATAAAAGTGTCGTAGCATAAGCCTTGTGTGAAAGTCCAGGTCAGCCATTTGTTACGCCTAGTTAGTAAATTCGCGTTTTATATGCAAATTATACGGCTAGCCGTATAATTCCCATATAAAACGCGAATTCACGTATTTTATTAGGGTTGCCGTATAATTCGCGAATTATATACCCTATCCATATAATTTGCCAATTATACACGAATTATTGCCGAATTTTTGCAGACAAAAAAATAATTAAATGATAAGGCAAAACGACGTCGTTTTGGTGGGGTTTGACTAAAATTAAAGAAAATCTCCTTCTCCTCTTCCTCGGTTCTCTCTTCCATAGTCTTCATCTCTTCTTCAAATCTTCAACAATTCAACTCTTTTTTCTTCATCTCTTGACTCTTTGAGTTTTGATCTCTTCTTCTCTTCTCTTTTTAAATTTTAACTCTCTTCTCCAAGCTTTAAGTCCAAGACTTCAACTCTTCAAGCCTTAAGCTACACACTTCTTCTCTTCTCTTTTTAACTCTCTTTGAATCTTGTATGTTGGTGATTTGTTTGTGTTTGTGCTGGTGTGTGAGTAGTAGTAATAGGGGCTGGTGGATTGATGGATTTGTTATGTTGGTGGATTGATAGATTTGTTTGAAACATGTTTGATGAAATGCTTGTTAGAGTTATATTTGGTATCTGTTTTAACATAATATTTTATTTAGTTCTGTTGTTTGTGTTGTATGGGTCAAAATGAAAAGACTAAAGATCATCTATGAAAGCAAAAAGTAAAGGCAAAACTGCAAAAGAAAAGCATGAATTCATAAAAATAATATTGTCGGGCTTGGATTTGGAATTGGCAGATACTTAAAGAAGAAGAAAAAAACAACAAACTATTAGCTTGCAACCAACACCAACTGCAAATTGTAAACCCATGTGCACTTTGTCATGTTTTTAGATTTCATAGCACTATTATTATTTGACCTTTGAATGCACTGTCCAATAAAATTCATAACATAAAATTCAGAAAATAAAACAATTATACTAATTGGAATCCAAATTTTGTATGCGTAGTTATAAAATTACGGATAAAAATACTAGTCTTAGTTATTGTTCAAATATGCTTTAAATAAAAAGGAAAATAAATTGTAGGGTCGACCACAATGAATTATTTAAATTGGGATGTTTTGAAAAGTGCTAAAACCAAGATTGTTATTGCCGTATTTTTCAAAACGTATTATTGACAATGTGTCATATTAAACATGTATATATCCGAATCGTATTTTTTCCCTATCCTAATTTTATGACTGAATTTTTACAAACGTATTTTTGACCATTTGCCGTATCATACCTGTAAAATTTTCGTACCATTTTTTTGCCTTATCCGTATTTACTAACTATGTTTGTTAGTACAGCTTAGCAAGTTGTTAAAGATAAGTTATTGTTGTTCCTAAAATTACGCCGTGATTATAAAAACAGAAAGTTTACACAATTCGGTTCTCTAAATTTTAGTTTGTTTTCTTTGTAATTTTTTTGACTTGGTTTAACTGCTTCACCTCATGAGTGGAAGGCAATGCTTAGTAGTAAAACGATAAATTTGTAAGGGGTATTTTTTTTTTTTATGAAAAAAAAACAAAAACATCAAGCTGACACTTAATGCTAAACTTTCATGTTAATAGTATACATCTTCTAGAAACAAGATTTCAGTTCAATCTTCTAACATGATTAAAAAGTGGAGTAAGAGTGCAGTTGGCTACGATGGTGATAGTCAATTAGTGGCATCATTCTGTTGTTAATATTCTATTACACGTTTTTTATTACTATAACTCTATTCAAACCCCTTAATTTAAAGTCTTAACTTAAGAGCTCAAACTTTTTTGACATTTTAGAAACGGTAAGCAACTGTTTATAATCGAATTTAGATACAGTGATAAATCAATATTCTCATTTACATTAATAAGAACAAAAATAATATTAATAATTAAGTATCATGCAACCAATATCCAAAAACAAAAAAGGGACAAGATAAAACACAAATCCACAACAAATAGGCTACAATAGATGATAAACATAAAAACACAAAAAAGCCACAACACATAGATTATATTAAATATCAGTTTCTTACATAATTTCTTAGACATATGCAAATTTAAATGCTTTTTAACTTGATTTGCTAATAAAAGTTATAACTCATTAAATCATCTATAATTGATCAAGACAATTGTTATTGTTCTTATCTTATATATATATATAAAAAGCTGAATACCCCCCTTAGTTGTTTGACACGTAGCACATTTTGAACTCATTTTGGGGGTATAAAATTGTTCCATCTTGACACATAGGATTTGTGGTTGTTATGTGATTAAATTTTATTAGTGATGATGTATATATATATATAAAGCTGAATACCCCCCTTAGTTGTTTGACACGTAGCACATTTTGAACTCATTTTGGAGCTATAAAATTGTTCCATCTTGACACATAGGATTTGTGGTTGTTATGTGATTGAATTTTATTAATGATGATGTGGATAGATTTTAATTGCTACATTGGTATTCCAAATCCAAAGGTAAAAGCATACATGTTTGAGTGACACATAGGACACTTTTTTTTTTTTTTTTTTTTTTTTTTTTTTGAGCTCTAAAATTGCTTTATTTTGGAGCTCAAGAATTGCACCTTCTACGTTGGATGTGTGGTTTAATGAAATATTAATGCACTGCATTGATATTCCTAATGTTCATATCAATCCAAACATTTCTTGATTAGGTTTAATGAGATATTAATACACTACATTGGTATTCCAAAGGTTCATATCATCTTGATTACATTGAGTAGAACATTTTGGAACTCATTTTGGGGTTGTAGAATTGTTCCATTTTGACATATTGGATTGACAAGTAGGATTTGTGGTTTAATTAGCCCAATCAAATTGCTCAATCTTGACACGTTGAGTTTATATTTAATGCTCCATCTACAATTAATAATTAATAAAAATTATTGGATCTGTAATAATAATACAGGTGCATTGCATTAGCATTCCAAAGCTGTAACTATTTTGACGCATTGATATGCATTAATAACAAGTATACATATGCATTGGATTGCTATTAATAATTATGGTTTAATGACATGTGTTTAATGACATCTGTGAATGATTGCTATTAATAATTATATAGGTGCATTGTACTGATATTGCAAACCTTTCTACATATTCAATTCATATTTAATTATGTTAGCATTTGAAAGGTCTAAATAAGGGGTTATAAAAGGGTCGTATGTTCAATTGTGTATTATTGCAATATGTTAGTTGGTGTCAACAATACATTTGGTCTTTTGTTAATTGTTTATAGGTTATGTTAGTTTGTGTCAATAATACGTCTGTTCTTCATGATTTTATTAATCGATGATTGTTTATTTATATATGTTTTTGTTGTTGTTTACAGGTCAAAGATTCATGAACTGACATGGAATAAAGGTAAGATGTTCGATTGACATTGTCAAATAAGTTGTTATTTTGATTCATTCTTCTGAACTGTAAGTATATCTTCTAACTATTTTAATACGAAATTGTAAGTATATCTCCTAACTATTTTAACGATTATTATTTGATTGAATGATTGTTTTTGTTCAGTCAATCTATTTGAATGATTAATTGTGTTAATCCTGTCGAACGGTAAGTGTATTCCTTAAAAATTTTAATATGAAGATTAATTAACTTTTGTTGATTTCGTTTTCATGTAATAGTTGTATACAAATGAATAATTGTTCCTTAACAATCTTAACATGAACATCGATTAAATTTTGTTGTGTTTGTTTTCAAGGAAATGTTCATGTACTTTACTAAAATCAAATCGACGATGATCTTATTGTCAGCCGGACTGTGAGTATGTGTCATATCTATATTAGTAGAAACAATTCATTTGTGTTGAATATGTTTTCTGAAAATAACATTCGTGTATTTTAATTTGTTATATGAAAGATTAATTGTTTATGTCCTGCTGATATGCGAGTATATATGTTAAATGAATTAATTTTGGCAGATTCCATTTTCTAATTAATAGGTGTTATTTGAAATATTTTTTATTAGTCCTAATATGATAATCCCTTAAATTTGGGTTAAGTAAATCATTCATTTTATCATCACACGCATTTTAGTTTCCACTAAACAATCAATAGTAAATTGATCATAACTTGCATAATAAAAATCCAATTGATAAAAGGATTGAATCTTTGAAAACTAGACAGATAGGGCTTTAATTTGATATATCATACACTTAATTTGGATAACTGTAGCCACACTGCCGAACCATTCCTTTTATCATCACACACGTTTCGACTTTCACTGAACAGTCAGTAGTAAGTTGACCATAACTTGCTCAATAAAATCCAATTAATGAGAGGTTTGAATCTTTAGAAACTAGACAGACAGAGATTTACATTGCTATATTATACACTTAATTTGGATAATTGTAGCGTCACTGCTGAACCATTCCTTTTATCATCACACACATTTCGGTTTCCCCTGTTTCTTGATTTTTACCAAACAGTCAATAGTAAATTAGCCATACTTTTCTCAATAAAACTCCAATTGATGAGAGATTTAAATCTTTGAAAACTAGACAGATAAGCTTTAATTTGATATATTATATGCTTAATTTGGATAACTGTAGCCCCACTTCTGAACCATTCCTTCTATCATCACATACATTTCGGTTTCTACTGAATAGTCAGTAGTAAATTAACTATAACTTGCTCAATAAAACTCTAATTGATGAGAGGTTTGAATCTTTAGAAACTAGACAGAACAGACTTTAATTTTGTATATTATACGCTTAATTTGAATAGCTGTAGCCCTACTTCCAAACTATTCCTTTTATCATCACATATTTCGGTTTCTACTAAACAGTTAGTAGTAAATTGACCATAACTTGCTCAATAAAACTCCAATTGATGTGAGGTTTGAATCTTTAGAAATTAGACAGATATGACTTTAATTTTATATATTATATGCTTAATTTGGATAAATTTTCTTCCGAACCATTCCTTTTATCATCACACACATTTTGGTTTCCCTAGTTTCTTGATTTTCACATAACAATCAATAGTAAATTGGCCATAACTTATTCAATAAAAATCCAATTGATGAGCGGTTAAATATTTAGAAATTAGAAAGATATAGCTTTAATTTGATATATTATACGATGAATTTGGATAACTATAGACTTGCGGCCGAACTATTCATTTTATCATCATACACATAAAACCAATTTAATTTTAGTGACAAAGGAAAACAAATATTGATATGTAGTATTAATTGTATTTGTTCTATCTCTTTTTGTTGATATTTTTTTTTTTTATGTTACATAAATATATCGAAAACAGGTTGTTGCTTAATATAACAAATTTTATTTGTATCACATTTATTTGTATCACAAATATCATCTGATGTTTTTCGCCAAACCATGTAGTTTTAGTAAACTATTTGTAATATATCGAACCATTATTATTATCCTTAAAAGAAAAATAAATATTGATATGCAATTTTAATTGTAATTGTTCTATCTCTTTTTGTTGATATTTTTAATGTTACATAAATATATCATGAAAATAGGTTGTTGCTAAGTATAAATAGTTTCATTTATTTAACAAATATCAACTAATATTTGATGCTGAACCATGTAGCATTAGTAAACTATTCATTTTATCATCACACACATTTAAGTTTTCACTAAACAATCAATAGTAAATTGACCATAACTTGCTCAATAAAACTCCAATTGATGACAGGTTTGAATCTTTAGAAACTAAGAAGACCGGGCTTTAATTTGATATATTATACACTTAATTTGGATAATTTTAGCCCCACTTTTGAACCATTCCTTTCATCATCATACGTATTTCGGTTTCCACTGAATAGTCAGTAGTAAATCGACCATAATTTTCTCAATAAAAATCTAATTGATGAGAGATTTGAATTTTTAGAAACTACACATATAGGGATTTAATTTTTATATATTATATGCTTAATTTGGATAAATTTAGCCCCATGGCCGAACAATTTCTTTTATCATCACACACATTTCGATATCTACTGAACAATCAATAGTAAATTAACCATGACTTGCTCAATAAAAATCTAATTGATGAGAGGTTTCAATATTTAGAAACTAGACAGACAAGGATTAAATTTGATATATTATATGCTTAATTTGGATAACTATAGCCCCACTGTCGAACCATTCCTTTTATCATCATACATATTTCAATTTCCCCTATTTCTTGATTTCCACTGAGCAGTCAGTAGTAAATTAGTCATAACTTGCTCAATAAAAATCCAATTGATGAGCGGTTTAAATCTTTGGAAACTAGAAAGATAGAACTTTAATTTGATATATTATACGATGAATTTGGATAACTATTGACCTGCTACTGAACCATTCATTTTATCATCAGACACATAAAACAAATTCAATTTTAGTGAAGACAAAGGAAAGCAAATATTGATATATAGTTTTAATTGTATTTTTTCTATATCTTTTTGTTGATTTTTGGATTGATTTGTGGGTTTTGTGGATTTTACAATTATCGTCTTTCTTTAGGATGCTATCATCAAATGCTTTTTTTGCTATAGGTGGTGGTCAATTCTAATTGCAGCAAATGGATTTGTGTCATAGAACATTTATCTTCATAGCTTCTTCAATGCTTCAATTAAGTTGCCTTCAGATTATGTTGTTGTTGGAGTTGTTATTGCTTTCTATGTGAGTTCTCCTCTCAACATTCTTAAATTTTTTTATTTCTAAAATATTAATAATAATAATAATTCATTTTCTCTTCTCAACAATCAAAATCAGTTTTTTCCTTTGGCTCTGCAAGTCTCTTGCTTAAAAGTTCACATTTTTCAACAAAATTTCTCTTTCTCTAATTGATTTATAGACTTATCAATAATACCTAGTGGGTTTGCAAATTTTTTTGCTTTTCTTGACAAAGTTTTAAACTTTGGTTGCAGATATCAAATGGTGACATATTGAGAAGTCCCATGATGATATATAGACTTTGAGTTCAATTTGTGGATATTTTATTTATTGATTTTTTTATTATCAATTCAATATAAATGAACTTCAATATAAAAAATATATATTTAAAACACAAAAAAAACCAATAATAATGTAAAAATAATATAATAAACATATCCACGCAATGCAACTTGAAAATGAATATAAGTTATAGAAATTGCGGAAGGTCGGTATAAATTTTAAGTTTAAATAGTTGATCTTGATAATATTCAGGTGATATTAAATATTATACACAATTCACTACAAAATACTGACATCGAATATTAAAGATATGTCTACAAAAATAATATCAATTGTACAAGATGATGATCCTGAAAATATAATTAGACCATATTATATTCAAATAATCATCTCAAGTTAGATCAATAATTTAATGACATTTACCTATAATTGATATTAATAATTATACAGGTACAATTATTAAATTTATCTTAACACAACTTTATATATATATACAATTTATATTTACTTAAAATTTGTATAATTTAACAATTATTATATCTTAATCTAATTAGTTTATTTTGTTAAAATAAATTTGTTTATAATCTATTTAAAAAACATTAAATAAATATACTTGCGCAACACGAGGGCCCATGTGAAGTTATTTTGTATATGCTCTTCTAGTATAAATTTTAGACTATGATTCCTTATCGTATTTAACTACTAAATTTATGAAGACCCCACTTTAAAAATTGTAGGTCTACTGTGTATTTATGGACAAAGCCTGTATCTTAGCTCTGAGCTCTACGGATTATTAATGTAATTAATAGTCAATTATTGTATCCATTTTCAGTAATACACAATATTAGTAGTAATTTGTTCAAAAATTTTAAAAAAGATTTTAAAATCTTTTCCCTCAACATTTATTTTGCTAATGCTTCTGCTTTGTAAGGGACACAAAATTATTGGAAATTTTTTTTGAGAATAATGTGAATATAAAGTATCAATTTAAAGAGAAAATTTGAATAAGATTATAAGAAAAATGTTGATTGAGTAGGGAAAACTTTTTTTTTTCATCAAAAATAAGGTAGAGTAATAAATGCAGGCAAATATAAATGATTTAATGAACATTCAGTTTCAGTTTTTGAATGCTCAAGTGGGTTTATTCTTCTGATATATTTGGAGACTGGTTGTACTGCCCCACAAGGCCACAACTCGTTGTAAACTATACTAAAAAGACATTAGGGAGAAGTGCACATTTTATCAAGGACTTTTGTATTAAACCAACCCATCAAAGAATAATAATGCATAATTTCTACGAAGAACTTGTATATGCATTACTCATTCAAATTAATTCGATAAACATAGTTAAGTTTCTTCCTTCTACTTTTAAATCTATTTTAGACAAAGGGGATATGAGATACTATCATTGTTAGTTAACAAGAGGCTTCACTAAATCCCTAACAGGTAAAAACTCCACTGGCACTGGGATATTAAGCTCTGAACAAACAAAGTCAATGATTCTTGCAGTCATGGCACCAAATGACAATTTGTTCAAGGACACCACTATAACAAACCTGTGTTTTATGTCACAGAAACCTGTTGATCCACCCATGCCCGAGTGCCCAAAACCAATAAACGATCCATCCTTGGCTGTATGCCTCTTAAACCCTAGTCCAAATTGTCCATTTGGCAATACCGAATTCCCATAATCACCCACTCCTAAGAATGCATCATTGATTCTAGGGTTACTGAAAATCTTGCCACCAGTATTTGTGAGCCTGGTATAACCGTCACCACTAGCATCCTGACTATGACTATCATTATTATTTGTCTTGTACTTTGGACCAGCAGGTACCTCCTTGCTTTTCTTATGTTTTGGTTTGTTTGACTTCTCCTGTGAATTAAATTTGAGCATGTGGGTGTGACTACCAAGTGTCGGCTTGGATAGAGAGGAATGTTGGGGTGGGACCACTCCCCCATCAGCTAAGGCTGCATAGTAGCGTGCAACTGCACGGGCTGAGCAATGTCCATTAGTAGCTGGCATGATGCCACGACGAAGGTTCAACATATTAAACAAAGGGGGAAAGGTTTTAGCAAGTTGTATAAATTGCTCAGGCTGCATCGTAGAGGGTAGGTCAGGATGATGACTCTCTAAGAGTGTGTTGAACTCATCTATATCTAGTGTAAGACTTGCAAGTCGAGATTCCACACCTGCAGGGTAGCCATTGATAGGCACAATAATGCCATTGATGATAGCTATTTCAGTTCAATGGTTACAATAGACTGCATAGTTCTATGTTTAATAGAAGATGATTGTGTCGATATTCATGTAAACCTATATTTTTGTAATAGGTGACACAAGATTAAAAAACTGAAGTTTGACAAGTACCTGGTGGAATTCCAACATATAGCTCGCCTTCAATATTTAGGGGTCGAATGTAAGCTTCTTCAAGAATCTCCTGAAATCTCTTCCCAGACGCATGCTGTTTTATCCAAGCATCTTATTAGAATGGGGAACAACATAGAGAAATTGAAAATAAGTTTGATCATTATCCAAGCATCTTATAACACACGCACAATCAATCCCATCTGGCATTCCTAGACAAAGAACCATATAAATATAGGCAAGATATTTGTAACTATAAATTTCAGGGTTCATAAAGAAACAGGGGGTGCACAAAAATTATCTCAGTAGGCTAAATGACAACTTAGAAGGAACATATACATGCTTGAGCTGTCATTTAGGGAAAGCTTCAGACTCAAACCGTAGTTGATATTATATTCATTTGAAAGCAACATTATCATGCTATAATACCTCAATTATTCCACCACACAGCCAGCCAAAAGACAGATAGTGATAGAACTGCTGTTGGCCTGGTTCAGTTTCCGGTACTGACATGGCAATCCGGCTCAAACATTCATTCCAGTCAGCAAGTAGAAAAGGATTTTCTGCTGCAAACTCCATCAAAGCATTGTGCAAACCACTTGTATGATTAAGCACATGATGGACCTAAAGTTGAAAACCAAGTTACACTGAGTACAAATATGGAGACTTACTGACATAAGAACTATTGATAACCATAGGGTATGTTTAACAGGTCATAGGGAAAGATGTACACCTTTATGAGATCTTTCCAATTTGTTCCATTTGATCCAAATCCTTGCCAAATTTTGGCGACATTCTCCTCAAGCTTGAGTTTTCTGCCAGACAAAATGCCACAATCTGTAAAATCGCATGAATGATTAAAGGAACATTGACATCTTGTATCACACAATGGTCTCTTGTGTACCAAAGTATTCATTAATCTGAGAATCTTTATATGATCAATTTCTTCATTTCAGCTATGTTCCAAGTAGTTCAAAATCAATGACAAATTTGGTGAATCTTTCTGAAATACTATAGGTCTATCACCGAATAATTTCATAATGAATTAAAGGTATATGATTTTAAACTCCACCTAAGTAAATATTTAAAAATGCAGCATCGAGGTATAACGAAAGAAGCTCAAAAATCCACAATATGAATTAAATGTTCCGTCAAATGGAGACCTATAGATTTACTATATATCCAGGAAGAGGCAAAATACCACAGAAAAAAGACTCAAATTTCCAAAAGGGTCAAGTAGGTAAATCACTATCCATGTCAATAATTAATTACCCTTGATCATATTGAACTAAGTGATACTTGTAACAATGTCTTCTGACACGCAGTAGATGTGGACCATCCAAAACATCAGCAAAATAATGCATTGTTTATATTTTAATAAAAACTTCTCAAATTATATCTGGCCAGACCTCAACAACATAAATTTGACACTTAAAGAGTTTGTAGTAAATATGCAAGGAACTACTGTTAATGGGCATACAACTAGTCAAATAAAACGTTTGCACAACAAAGAATGAAGATTTACGATCACAAAGCTAAGTACCCATAAGAACAGTGACATACCCATTGTCAACCAGCCAATGTAACAGTCCTGCTGTGATGCCCTTTGTTACCGAAAAAACATTAAAAAGACTATCAGGCTGAACAGGACGAGGATCATATCTACCAAGTACTCCAGCAGCCGTATCTATAATGACCTCACCATCTTTGTACGCACAAACCTTGAGGCATCATGAATGAAAATCTCATAAAAAGTGAAGCATAACCAAAGCAACATTTTTGCTTTTTCTTCTTTTGGCATCCAAAAATAAAGAAATGAGCTTAATATCATCCTACAATTTTTAAAATGAATTTCAAACCAGAAAGTGAAATAAAAATAAAGGTGAACCAACTAAAGGTACATAAACTGGAAGAAAATAATTCTTCTTTGCGACACCACCCAATTTCATTTATTGGACACTATACATTGATTTTCAAGATTCACTAAAAATACCTATTCCTATCACATTCTCACTCGATGTCAAATTAGTACAATTATGCTGTTTTCAATCACTCTCTAATGTAACCTTAGAGAGCTAAATAAAGGCTTCTGTTTGCCATGTCTTTAACAAAAGCAAGTGTCTAATGGTAATCCATGTTACTGAGCTCCTGCCAGCTTACTTTTTCTTCTCTGCTTTGCTGAGCAGTAATAAAAGTGATTTTCAGGAATTTAAAGATCTTGAGGCATAGATCAACTAGCAATTCAATAAAGATCTCCACTTCAAGCATTGTTGGATAAACCACATGAATTGCCTAAAGGAATCCCCAAACATACAGATAATACTAAGTATTTATACTTATTTTAAAGTTGTATTGAGTTTCAACTTTGTAGTCACATTGCCGGGAAATTCTAGCTAGAAACAATCCACAAAGTTTGATGAAGTGATTATCTATGCCATGGTAACGACGAGTGCGCTACTTGATGCAGAAAATTACTTTCATCATTAAATGTGAAGCATTGGTCCAACTTTGTGAAAATCTCACAGCCTATAAGTCACAGGTCTAACCACCATTACAATTTATATTATTAAAAAGAGGAGTATAAGAAATGCACACTTTTCAAAAAGAAATGTGGAAAAAGCTAAAGAGAATAATCCTATAATAATCGAGACAAAAGTGTTGTAATAATCTTACACTTCATACATCAAAAGGTGTATTATCAAAGTTGTACAATTTCAGGTATTAATAAGGAGGTTTTAAATTGTAACATGCCTCCTAAAAGCAATTTCATTAGTTGAAGCCATCAAAATACAAGACTTGTTTAGGAGATTCTGTACAAAAGGAGAAACTTTTGATAACTAAGTTTTAGAGGTTTTATGGGACATAATTTAATGGTGATCTTGCAACCATAGAAATATCAGATAATCAGGTTGTAACATGCGAAGCCCTGCATTTATCTGCCAGATCTATTTCCAGCAACACATTAAATGTCTCCTTACCCATATATAAGTAGCTCAATAATCTAATCGTAGATCTATTACATTTTCAGATCCTGGATCATCCTATGTTCTCCAAGGGCTAGATACATGCATTAATTAGTTATTATTGTTTATTGGTCGTAGTGTTATTATTTTTTCTCTCTAATAAATGGATACCTCCATTATAATGAAAACAAAAAAACTGAAGGCTTCTAACGAAGTCAATCAGCTCAATCAACTAGTTCTCTCTAACTAGGGACCTATAACATGGAAAACATAGCTCTAGAAGCAGAATGGAAAGAGAAAGAAGGAATTAAATATTACAAGCTTTGAAAATGACATAATTGGAAAGGCACTATTTAGATTATTATGCTATCAGGTAAAAGTTAAAATAGGTTCAGACCTGAATTCGAAGTATTTTACCATCGTTCCCGAGCTCAATTAAGAACTTCCTGAGCTTGGCCTCCACATCAGAATGGACTGGAGTATCATAAATCCATTGTGGATTAACTGCCGGTCCCATATTAATGTTTCTAAGAAGTTAAATCACATTGTAGTCAGATATGAGCCAAAGATAATGAAATGACCCATCAAGGATAGAATGGACTCACCCTTCTAAAACAGATTCAGCAAATGGTCTCATAATATCCATATATGCTATGCGAACATTCATGGTGGATGAAAGCCCTGAACAATTGTTGACAGTAAGATAAAAAATGGACAGTTGGTTAATACAAGGTAACGAATGGAAGTCTCTATCACAGACCTCTAAGAAGACCAAGGACCCTGGAAAATATTACAATATCACCAGGAAAGGCATCAATCTGGTACCAAAAGTGTGTAAACATATTAAAATTATGATTGAATGTCTCAAACAAACATATAGATAAAAGGAGATGATATGGCCTTACAGGATTAAAGCGTTTAACTTCTTTTTGGTCAAGATTCATTTTTTCCTGTATAACCTTCATGTTTTTTGTCTTTAGATCGGTAATATTTTTCATGGTTTCCTGTACACGGAGATTAGTGAGGAGTAAAGAAAATTTAAGTTGAGAAGACAATCTGAGAGTAGTGCAAACTTACTTGAGCTTCATCTGCTGGTGTGGAATCACGGAAGAATAAAGTTGTAACCTCCATAGCCTCCTCAGGCAGGTCTAGACGCAGATGAAGTCCCATTTCTGCCATGGCAGACAAAAGAGCTACATGGTCCCCCTTTGACAAAGACAAAAATAATTATTTCTTAATATGCAAAAGAAATGGTTTGAAGAGATGTGGAAACCAGGAAGACATTAAATAAATTAGTTAGAATTGAAGTCATAGCAAGGTTGTTAAAAAATTATTTTCTCGAAAAGTTTAAGCTTATAGATAAGGTCAAACAATAGTACATAAGCTCTAACATCCCCCACCCCCTTGTAATGCACTTGCATATGGAACATACACAATTAAATACAACTTATAACAATTTTCTTAATACAATATGTTGAATCAAACACAAGACCACTTTATCATCTTGGCTTTGATACGATGTAGATAAGAATGTTTCAATAGTATTTAGGCCAAGTACAAAAAATAATGACGGTCTAGCCTGATTAATGAAAGTGGAAATAAAGTAAAAGATTGCAGCTAAAGTAGACGCAGACACGACTCTTTGATCCTAGAGCAGTTAGCTGATAGACACTCACACTATCAATATATTGGGTCATCAGATAATTCTTCTAATTTCTATTATTCTTTAAAATATTTATTCTAACATTAGAAAGAAAAAAAAATAATAACCAAAAGTTAACCCAAACCTCTGCAGCTGCTAACAACATTTTTGCTAGTGCTTGTTTCACAGAGTTTGACAGTTTCTTTGTGAGCCCAAAGTCGAGCAAAATTGGACGATGAGGAGCCTCCTTGCTAACAAGGAAATTTCCTGCATTAAAACACCCAAGAAATTATTTGAATAGGTAGAGGGAATTGATTGTTGAACAACTGGCATATTGTGTGATAAAAAACCCAGCTTTAATTGTAACACTAATATTATGACTCAATCTAGCCAAACAAAATTTCAAGACTATAAGGATAAAAAAGAAAAAAAAGAAAAGAAACTAGTGAGAACAAGTACCAGGATGAGGGTCACCATTGAAAAATCCATCAACATATATTTGGTGGGCATATGCACGTATTATTTCTTCTACAATCTTCCACTTATCAACACAAAAACCTTCCAGAGATTCAGAGTCATTTAAACGTATCCCATCCATATACTCTAAAATGAGGACAGCTTCAGTTGACTGTCAATTGAAAAATCAAGATGCACAGTTAGATATTTGAAACTGAAAAAGCAGTGTCTCTATTCTAAGTCAAGTTCCTAAGTACAACACTAGATCAAAGTCTAGCATTAGTACTAACTAGGTAAACGAAAAAAAAAAAAAAAAAAGGCATTCCTTTTTCCACATTACAGAGCTAACATGATAAATGTTGCATAACAAAAGAACATATATACAACATATTAGTTCCTGGGAAATGCATAATAGAAAATCTAATAGTTATAGCCAAAAGTTAACCCCATTTGTGAAGGAGTATATGTGCTTACATTTATAAAACTTGAACTTGTTTCATGAGGACAAAACTTTTCTGTTTCACTTGATATTCTATTTGATTTTTTTATAACTTATGATAACACCAGATTAAAAATAAATAGTTCAGACTTCCTATCCTTCAAATTTAAACATAACTCTGAGTCACCTATACTCCAGATACCAGACTCAGCAAATTAAATTTAAAGAATATAGGAAATCATGCCTGAATAACTTCAGGAATAAGAACGTCCACTTTATTGGCAGTGTTGTTATCTTCACACCTGTTTTTGCAGCAAAGATTTCTAGACACAATTCTAGTATTTTCTACAAACACAAAGCAAGCATCAATAAGAAAAAGAAGTGCTTGCTGAAAAGTTGAAAGACATTTCAGAGGATTTTAGAAGTAACTAGTTGGAAATTAAAGCATTTATCCTTGAAATAGAAATACAATGAACTATCTCCAACTCATTCATGTAAATATTCTTCATACCAGCTTCATGATTGAAGTCAAGTTCTTTTGATGTTTCTTTACACCCTTCGTCTATCATGGAATTGAAGTCATATAGCGGTTCTGCCCATGCTATCCACTCAACAATCGATTTTGCATCCTTTAAGTCCTAAACAATTATGGCATACCCAATAAAATTTAATCACAGCAGGTTTTACTTTGCATCCAACATTTATGAACAAAAGAATGTAAAACCTCCAACATAATTTTCTTGATGCCCTGGTGCCGAACTTTGACAACCACCTCCTGCCCATTCATCAGCTTGGCACGGTGGACTTGTGCAATCTGCATAGCTTAAAACATGAAAATCCCAGAATGTACTTACTATTTCAATATCTCATACTGCAAATTATAGTTCGAGGATCTTACTGATGCTGTTGCCAAACTTGGACAAAATCCTTGAAGAGATTATTCATGGATTTACCCAACTCTTTCTCTATGGTATCACAAACCTGTGGGTGCAAAATTTACCACATAGTCAATCATGTAATTGAATATTTTGAAGATGTACAAAAAAATAAGCATATGCACAAACTGAGAAATACAGGGGCCTTGGCGACGGCCACATTTAGCCGCCGTGAACTCCCACGCAGCGGTCAGATCTGCCCAGCCGCGTGGGGGTTCAAGCGACGGCTGTGGCCACCGCGACCCATTTTTCCTCTTTTTTCTAGTTTGCTATTTTTTAAAAATTCCTCGAAATTTGATGACTTGGGCAGTTGGGTTGATAATAAGACCGATTTGCATTTGAACTTTAATGTAAGTCGAATAATCAGAATAATTGATGAAATTCTGATGATTTTTTTTTTTTTTTTTTTTTTTGAATTAGAAAATTTGATAACTTATTTAGGGTAGATATGAAAGATTGCTGGATGGATGTGTTAATTATTAAATAATTCTAAGGCCCCCCTGCTTTTTACTTAAGTAATTTTCCTGTTTTCCGTTAGTTTAAGGAATTAAAAGAGTAATTTACTTTTAATTGTTATAATTAATATAATTAATGAAATTACTTCAAGACATGGAGGCAGAGTAGACTTAGGTGGTGGCTGAGCACTTTTTTTCTTTGTAATTTCAATTCAATATGTGTAGCTAATTCGGCAATTGTATAGCAATTTGTTATCTTACACAAATACCTAATTTGGTAATTTTGTAACTACTCGTTATCCAGATTCACACATATCTTGTGATTGTATAGTCGTTGAAATTCCTCAGTATATTGATGAACAAATCTATTACCTCAACAATTATTATCATATATATTAAATAAACAACATCTTAGCATGCTCCTAAAGAAGTTGTCTTAAGGTATATCTTATTTTATTTTTTATTTTTTTGGTAACCGAGATGTCCAGGCCAATTTGTGTGCATTTCAACTAATTTCCGAGGTCTATTGAACACCTTATAAGCTCAAATGACCATGTAAGCCACAATGTTATTGTGGTAAGTGGTCCCAAGATTTGAACCTAAGAACTCAAGAAAGAGAACAAACCTCATTTGACTATCAGTCCAATCTCTTGTGGTTATGTCTTATTTCATACCACATTCTTGACATGTTCTTTTGAAACATCATTTAATTAAGTTCATTTAATAAAATCTCATGAATCAGAACGTCCTTTGAAATACAAAAGATAAAAAAAAATAGGGTGACTTAGAATGGTTCTCCAAAGTATTGACATATTGGCAATCTATCTTTTCTTCTTTAAGAGATGAGCACAACTAAATTGAAAAGTTTTAAAACATAGAAGGACTAAAAGAAGATATATCCAAAGTTGAGGTTTAAAGAATGACTTTAAACTTCAAGGTAGAACCAACAGTAATAAGTGCTTGAATGAAGCCGAGTGTTACATTACTTAATAGACTAGTCTTTTGGGTACTTACAGGCATAGGCTCTTGTCCATTATGTGCACTTCGTAAAAGGCAAGTTGTCTTACTATACGGGCCTCCAAAATCTACCAATCGGTGAGTTGAAGCCAAGGAATCAGGATAATGCTGAAGGGTTAGTTGGACTGCTAAAAGTGGGCCCTGTACAACCCGAGTAAGGTATGAGTCAGGCCAACCAATGATTGTGTCGAATGTGCAATAAGGGCATCATATAATTGGGCAGGGTAGAATGTTATGTTCCACATCAAATACCCATTGGTTGGATATTTGACTTATAAGGGCAGGTAAACAACAACACTTAATTGGCTAGTTTCTTGGATAGTATAATTGGCGTGTGCTCGACTGTGACACAAGTGTTAATTGATAGATCAATCGGTGGAGAGTTGTCTTGTTCCGGGAATGATGATTCTTTGATCAAACATTATCATTAAGCCATGTATTATATTTATAGTTAAATTTATAAAGTTAAATAATTATTTTCATGACATTATATAAAATTATTTAAGTAATTGTACATTAAACATTAAATGAGCATATATGTTAAAATGTTAATTTTCAGCGCTTTTTAATTTCCAAAAACAAACTTAACTCTTGTAATCATTCTAGAAAAAAAAAAAAAATGTAGACGGTAAAATCTACAGTTGATTCGGAAGGGAAGGATCATGTGAGGAATGAGCCACTGATAATCGTGTGGACTTGCAAAGACAAAGAGAATGAACGTGAAGGCTTGGGGGACACAAGTGTGGTGTCTGCCGTCGATATTCCGACGCTCAAGTTAGCACGGTTGAAGGCAATTTAGTAAGGGTTGAGAGTGAGAAAGGGTTTACCGTAATAATGTGGCTAGGGAGACTATTGTAAAGTGGTTGGAGCACAGTTTTACGGTGGCTAAGAGAGGTAAAGTTAGTCAGAATTAAGCTTTACGGCGGGGAAATGCAGCGGTTCTTGAGAGCAAGAACTTTGAGAGCTAAAACTACGGGTTGTATGTGAATAAATAATGAGGGGTTTGACCCCCTCTTTATATAGTAAGCCAAGGAGGCTTGAGTTCTAGTAGAACTCTGATTTCTACTATTTTAGAAATTCCAATAAATAGGAAAGACGTAATGTTTATCCATGTAAAGATAGAAGTATTAGCTCAAATAAGATTGGAAATATTGGATGAACTAGGAAATAAGTAGGACTCCGAGTCCTATTTTTGGACGAATATGAGCTAATGAGTTGGAGCATAATTTAGCTTAACTTGTAGAAAGTCCCAACTCATGGAGTGACCCAAAGTATAAGTTGGCCCAAGTCGTAGAGTGACCCAACTCGTAAAGTAGCTTAGCTTATAGAGAGGGCTAACTTGTGGTGTGGTCCAACACGTACAATGGGTCGGCCCATAAAAAAAAAACATTCTTACAAAGTGGGGCATCCTATTAGATGGTTAATCCATAAGATTAATTTAAGCGTGGGTCCAACCAGGATGGGGCTCTGGCACTGAGCTGTATAGTGTTTATATTAGGTCTAACAAGTCTGGTACAATTTTTGGCCCATATAACATATCGTTAGAAATATGTATTCAGATTAAGTTTTGTTCAGTTTTCAAGTAAAAAAATCAAACACTACCTAAACAAGTAAATTCTAATCTTGCATCACTAGAACCAAAATTAATACATAATGCAAGCAAACAAACATTTTCGAACAACTAATCTGGAATCCTTCAATATTCACCATGACAATATGAGCTAAGCAAAAATCAAAACTAGACTTCCATTATTTTCTAATATATGAAGTTTAGGTAAACGAAGAATCACCTCTTGTAAAGGACGAGGAGGAAGTGAGTCCTGCAACTGCTTGAAAAGAGATATGTACGCCGCCGGAAGCACATCAGCCCGTGTGGATAAATACTGTCCAAGTTTCACCCATAAGCAACCCAACTCTATTATCACATTTAGAACACGCTTAGCATTGCGCTTATGAGCTTTTTCCCATAAACTAGATTTTTTAGTCCATTTCTCTCTTTTCTGTACAGTCTTCGGTAAAATTAACAGCAAAAAAGGAAATAAGATCACCATATATCCTGTTGAAATCGAGATAGCAAGTTAGTTGTAGTAACAAAGAAACTTTACCTTGTAGTCCAGGTAAATTATCAATGCCGTCTTGAATACTTTCATGCGTCTCATGCAAATGTTTCCCCATCCCATCTGAAATTTTATCAAAACTAATTAACGGTTAGTTGATGACAAAGGAAACTTCAATGAATTAATCTAAAAAACACGGCCTTTACCATTTAAAAGAGATTACCTGAAGTTCTGAAGTTAGTTGATGAAAGAGAGATTGCAGAATAGAAATCGTTGAAATTACTCTGATTTCTGTATCGTTTTAAAAAAGGACGATTTCACTTGTTTTGTTAAGTTTTCTAATAAGAGTAAATGATATTACTAAAGATCAATGAACACAGATGTTGCGTGGAACAAGAGGGAGGGAATCTGAGCGTTAAAATATTATTTGAAAGGGGTGGCTTAAAGCTAGACATTGCTTCATTAGGATGTTAGATTTCGAGATGTTTATATGATCCCCCACCATTTTTAGTTAACTATTTTTTTTATAAGCAATTAAGATATTCTCCTTATGTTAGTTTATATTAAATATATGTGATGAATATTTGTTTATTCTTTTTATTTTATTATTATTAATAAAAAATCATAATTCTTTATTCAAAAAAAAAAAAAAAAAAAAAACTAGCATTGTACAGGATATCCATTTAAGTTAATATATAGTAAAGTTTTTGTTGTAGATAACGACCTTTTCTCTATTTCACGATTCTTCTAATGTAAGGTCCTAAAATAAGTTCTTTTCTTGTTATTGTAATTCCTTCTGGGTTAGGAGACATCCTAGCATGTTTATATAGATATTTAAATACGATAAAGTTTTAATTTATTTCTCCTTGCTTGCCTGATTAATTTGTCTCTTCAATATATATATTATATCCTAGATAATATTGAAGCTCATTGAGCTTTTCCAAGAACCTAGACTTAACAATAGTTTTTATTTTTTATTAGGGGAATATAGCTACAAGAAACATGACTGTTCACCACTAATTTTTTTATAACAAAACAATTTAGTTATAGAATATGGGTTTTTGCAACAGAATTGTTGAAACATTCCAATAACAATAACATTATGATTCACACTTTATTTTTCTACCAACTATTTATTTTTGTCTAGCAATCTTTCGGTCGTTAAAAAAATTATTTGTAACTAATATGAAATTAGTAGTGAAATATAAGTACAGTAAAACCTCTCTATAGTCATAATGGTGGGATTAACTAATTTTATTACTATGAGGAAATTATAACTTCATAGAGGTATAGTTACAAAAATTTATTATTTTATAATTTATGTTTTAGTAGTACGTACAATATTAGGATTTGAATTCATGTTTTAATAGTATTAAGATTTCGATTTAGCACTTCAATTGCCTATATTTGAAAAGAATAGAAGATCGTGTCTTGAAACCAGCAAAGATAAGTGTCCTTGATTGAATTGTAAATGCAGTTGTTGCATGGTCAATTGATGTGAAACCACAGACAATTACTAGTTTTTTTTAAGCATTTGAAAATTAAGACCTCCGATGTCGATGAATTGCAAGTTACAAATGAAGTGAATGAGGAAAATCAAAGAGTCATTGTAGAATTGAGTAATCAGATTTGACAACTTACACTAATTAAATAGATATTAATGTCTTCTTCAATTATCCAAATGAGCAATAAGTCATGTATGCTTTAACTGAAAAATAAATCATTACTACAATTAGACAAGAGGAGAAAAAGAAATAATCATGAAGATGATAGTACAGAAATACAAAAAGTTTTGTGCCAAGAAGCTCTAAACATGTTTAGGAAGCTAGAAATATTTTGACTTCAACAAGAAGATATATATGCTAGCGAGTAATATACTCACAAGTTAAAAGGTGTGGTAATAACTCTAATATATAAATAAATATCCTAAACAACTTTAGATAGATATTTTTTTTTTTTCATTTTAAACCTTTAATGTAAAGTATGTATTTTTTTTGCAATATACATATAATTATTACTATATGGAAGCAACTTTTCTTAAGATGGGATTCAGAAAAATTATAACTTATTACAATGTGAAGTTTATTCTTATTTATAACTATCCTAAATTGGGAATATAATTTTTATGACTATGTAGAGTTTATTTCTATATAAAGTATCACTATATCAAGGTTTTACTGTATTTTTTTCGGAGGCAAAATTTTCATCTTTGTGGACCTATATACAACCATGATTCATAATGAACAACTAAGTATTCGGTGGAAAAAAGCCACTTTTGGTAATAATTTATTACCAATTTTCTGAGGTCAAATTTTTTTCTTCTCCATATGGGTTTATTTAACGACCATGTTATAAAAAGTTATTATGGGTGACAATCACTGTGGTAGCAAAATGTTTTCAAATATTTTATTATAAAAATAATATTGTTTTTGGAGGCAAATAATCCCTCCTTGTTGATTTATTCGACAAGATTTAATAAGACATTAATCCCTCCAATGCATGATATAATAACAAAATTGTTAGAGATATATCAGCTATAAAGGATTCTGTAGTTATAACTGATCAACAGTATTTGAATTCTAAACATGAGAAGATCTCGGAAGTTGATAATGCAGCATCATAACAAGCTATTATTTAAATATATTATAGCTGTGTTCTTATCTTCTCAGTAACCACTTTGTAAATTCAAATACATGTATTACCTCTATAAATATAATGCAACACACGACTGGTAATATATAGAACACTAGCCTTCAATTTCTATTTCTGACTTGGTATCAAAGCACTCATTAGCTCACGCTTTTCTCCCTTCGATCCATTATGGCCTCAGCTTCCAATAATCCCTCTTTTATCATTCCTAATATCACATCTTTGGTCTCTGTTAAACTTGAGGGACCAAACTATCTGAACTGGACTACTCAGTTTATTCCAATTCTGAGAAGTCATGACCTCCTCAGCATTGTTGATGGCTCAGAGGTGTGTCCTGCTCAGTACCTCGTTGATTCAGATGGCAAAGTCACCTCTGATATCAACCCTGCCTACCTGGTGTGGCAGAAGAAGGATCAATTCATCCTGGCATGGTTAAATGCTACCCTTTGTGAGAAGGTTTGGTCCACTGTTTATGGCCTCACTACTTCCAAACAAGTTTGGAATACACTGTCAACAAGATTTGCTTCTCAGTCTCGCTCCATAATTTCTCACCTCAAAAGACAACTCCAAACTCTTCAACAAGGTACTAATACCTATTCTGATTACTTGCTTACAGCAAAATGTTGGGTTGATCAACTATCTGCCGCTGGTAAGTCTGTTGAGAATGATGATCTGATTTCATATGTTGTTGGCGGACTTAACCCCATAATTACCCCTTTCATCACAACTCTCAATTTTGCCACCCGTGATCATTCATCTCCTTTGATGACTTCCAAACAAAGTTACTCAACTTTGAGCAACTTCTCGAGGCACAAAATAAGAATTTACCATCTGAAGGTACTCAAATGACATTCTTCACCAATAAACATAAACCACATTATGGCAAGAAACCAAAATTCCTACCTCAGAAAAACCAGCAATTCACTCGACCAAATATCACTCCAAACACCTCTCCAAATCCTTCCTCTCATACACATAAAACACCACCCTCAAACACCTCAAACACATATACTTTTTCAAGTAAATTCCCTCCCTGTCAAATATGTGGTAAATCCAATCACCAGGCACTTGACTGTTACCACCGAATGGACTTCAACTACCAAGGCAGGCATCCTCCAGCACAACTAGCTGTTATGGAAGCTCACACTCATACTGTCCAGGAGCCAGAACAACCATGGTACCTTAACAGTGGTGCTAACAATCACATTACTTCAAAGCTCGAGAACCTGACACTGAATCAGCAACCATATCATGGGAATGATACAGTCACAGTAGGCAATGGAAGAGGTTTAACCATCACAATAACTGCTACTTCATTCTCACTTCCACTCATTTTTTGGTGAAGGACATGCAGACCAAGGAAACACTCCTCCAAGGACCGAGTAAAGGTGGCCTTTATCCCATGTACCTGCAGCAGTTAAAACTCAATAAGTCAACTCTTAAAGCTGCTCTACTTTCATCATTCACAGCTCTATTAGGTGTCACAGCTCCTCTTCAAGTTTGGCATTCAAGATTGGGTCATCCATCAAAGTCTGTCGTTTCCAAACTAATTAAGAGTTATGTTTTATCTGTTTCTGGTCCAATAAAATCTAGGCATTTATATGAGTCATGTCAAGTTGCTAAGAGTCATAAGCTTCACTTCTCTGAGTCCAATAATAGGTCTACTACTCATCTTGAGTTAATCTATTCGGATATCTGGACTTCTCCTATCATTTCTGATGGTGGTTGTAAGTTTTACATTATATTTATTGATGATTTTTCAAGATTCACTTGGTTGTTTCCATTAAGGCAGAAATCTGAAGTGTTTAGTTGTTTCATTTGATTTAAATGCCTAGCTGAAAAGCAATTCTCTATGCCTATTAAACAACTCCACACTGATAATGGAGGTGAATACTTGTCAACTGCCTTCCAATCTTATCTCTCAACCAATGGGATTTTGCATAAACTTACATGCCCCTACCCCTCAGAACAAAATGGAATTTCAGAAAGGAAACACAGACATATCACAGAAACTGGCTTAACTCTCCTAGCTCAATCTCATCTTTCCTTAACCTATTGGGTCGATGCCTTTCTTACTGCTACCTATCTCATCAACAGACTTCCTACTCCTGTTCTGGCCAACAAATCTCCTTACTTTACTCTTCTTAACATGGAACCAGATTATTCACTCCTCAAGACCTTTGGCTGCCTGTGTTTTCCATTACTCAGATTTTACAATTCCCACAAGTTAGCCTTTGGAAGCAAAAGATGTGTGTTCCTTGGTTATAGTACAAATCAAAAGGGGTATAGATGTATGGATATTCAAACTAAATGTGTGTACATCTCCAGACATGTGGTTTTCGATGAAATGAGTTTTCCTACTCAGATCACAAAGGATAAAGCTGCTGGATCTCCAACCTTGCAGGGGTGCTCTCCTGTGCTCACATCTTCTTCATCATCAGGTAATCTTTCCATTAATCCAATTTTTTTTCCTATAGTTATAACTGATCACATCTCACAACCTGCTCCTATCACCTTACCTGTTACCTCTCCTCGAGAAAACACTTCAACCTTAGTCAATTTGCCTATTCCAGATTCAACTCCACGACCTGATAAGAGTCCCCTCCCTACTCATGTCTCTCCATCAGATGACACTTTCACTTTAGCCAATTCCTTTCCTGCCAGCAATCCCTTACCCACTCCTGCCTCTTTACCACCAACCTCTCCCCCACCCTCTTCCTTTAACATAGATACACAGCCCATCCCTCCATCCATAGATCCCACTTCATCTAGAATTATAACCAGATCTCAAACCAATTCCCTGAAACCTAAGCAATTCCCAGAATATCACCTCTATCATTCCACCAAACACCCTCTCAAAGCCCTCTTTACCTCCTCCTTACCTACTGAACCCCGGACTTATCAGCAAGCAATGAGGGATCCTAATTGGCTAAGTGCTATGCAAGCTGAGTATAGTGCACTTTTAGCAAACAATACTTGGACCGTTTGTCCCCGACCCACTCATCAAAAGGTTGTGTGGAATAAATGGGTATTCAAAGTTAAACAGAAATCTGATGGCACTCTTGACAGGTACAAGGCAAGGTTAGTTGCCAAAGGGTTTGATCAAGTTGATGGTCTGGACTTCAATGAAACATTTAGCCCTGTTATTAAACCTGCTACAATTAGAATGGCTTTAGCTTTGGCTGTTCTCTACAACTGGTGCATTAGACAACTTGATATTTCTAATGCTTTTCTCCATGGTTTTCTTGAGGAAAAGGTCTATATGGAGCAACCTAAAGGCTTTGAAGACCTTAAGCTGCCTGCTCATGTCCGCCTTTTTCACAAATCCATTTATGGCCTCAAATAAGCTCCTAGAGCTTGGTTCTTAAGGCTCTCTCAAGTTTTATTGGAGCTCGGTTTTACTGCTTCTACAGTTGACACGTCCCTTTTCACTTTTCATAAAAACAACATATGTGTTTTTGTGCTCATTTATGTTGATGACATCATTGTCACTAGCAATGCATCATCTACAAGTCTTCATTTAAATCAAGGGAAGTATGCGACTGATTTACTATGCAAACTGAAGATGGAAGGTGCTAAACCAACCTCTACACCCTGTACCTCAGGCAGCAAGCTTTCAAATCTCTCAGGTGACCCTCTCCGTGATGCTACCGAATATAGAACAATGGTGGGAGCTCTCCAATACTTGACACTTACAAGGCCAAACCTTTCCTATAGTGTCAATCAGCTATGCTAGTTCCTTCATTGTCCAAGAACTACACATCTCACCGCTGCCAAGCGAGTCCTAAGATATCTCAAAGGGACACTTCATTTTGGTCTTCAATTCAACAAAGGCTCTTTAAACCTTAATGCTTTCTGTGATTCAGACTGGGCCGATAGTCCTGATGACAGAAAGTCCACCTCGGGTTATTGCATTTACCTTGGTCCTTGCCTAATTTCTTGGATAGCCAAGAAGCAATCCATTGTTTCGAGATCCAGCACAGAGGCTGAGTATCGGTCAATGGCACACACAGTGGTTGAGCTCTATTGGCTAAGGATGCTACTTAAGTAACTCCACATACCTCTACACACAGCTCCTTGCATTTGGATTGATAACATCAGTGCTTTAGCTCTATCATCCTGTTAGAGTAGATGCCCTAGAGCCAATCAATTATTGCAGAATTGACTCTTTGTAATAATATTCATTAATCAATAATAAAAGGCATTTTATTCTATATCGCGAAATCATTATTATTGCAATATGTATTGATATATGTCCTTAGAATGGTAGAACTGTGACGAGGGTATTAAGTGTTTCAAATCTTGATAGTGAGAACCCCATGAGTACATATGGTGGTCATTCTAGAAACGTCCGTAGCCCCAGTATTATTCTGAAGTAAGGACACAGATAATACGGTAAGGCTATCATAGTGTTGAACAACCTTGTCGAAAGGTAGTGACTGATCTCACTTGTCAAGGTCGTTTGGTGACAACCTGGTGCAACACATGGGTGCTTGTTGTAGGCAAATATACCGCATCAAGTTCATTGGACTGACCCACCAGAAGATTCCATATGGATGGTAACCCCAGTGTCTATGGAACAAATCCTCTAACGAATGGTGGTGCATGTGATACTTAGACTTGAGATCACCGGAGNTATAGGGTTTGAAACAGTGTCATTACTAAAACCCCCAACTTTTGGTCATTAACTTAATAAACCCATTAATAATTCCATTAAAAAATTAGTCAAAAGAATTAAATAAAAGATTAGTTAAAACCTTTCACAGTGGATGTAATCAATTTAAGTACAATCTTTCATGAAATAATCGAAAAGGACACAGGTTTCATTATGTTCAATTTATGGACGATTAATTGTAATTTACGGTTAACTTTTAACGGTGAATAACAAACAGACTTACGTACCCCTAGTTATTTAATTAGTTTTATTTTTTGAATTTTAAATTTAAGAACTACAAAAATATAGTTAAGAATTAAGAAAATTCGTCTGACTTCAAAGTTTAAATATTAAAAATGATAATGAAATAAGAAAAAAATTGATAAAAGAATTTAAACAAAAAATAGAAAAAACGGTTTTAAATATAAAAAAAAAAAAAAAAAAAAAAGCTCACAAAAAATTTTATATAAGAGAAAGAACAACCATTTTTATTTTTAAATTTGAAAAATTAAAAAGTAAATTTAAAACATAAAATCAAAATTAGAAAAGGAAAAGCTTCTGCTAGTTACGCAGCTGGCATGAGGCTTTTCCTTTAATTTATTTATTTTTTAGTTCTTTTAAGTATTAATTTTATTATTTCTTTAATTTGACATTTTCAACACGTTTCAACATTTCATTGGATGAAATTATTTTAGTTGACTCTGTTTTTCTTTTTCTTTTTTCTTTTTTTTTTTTATAATTACTTACATAATGTGTAGTTACCAAATTCGTCCTTATTTTTTGTTAAGTGTAATTGCTATTTAATGTCCCTAAATTGAAAAAAAAAAAAAAAAAAAATGATTGCACCTAAATTTGATTATATCTGTTGACTTTATAATGAAAGTAAGGAGTTATCATAATTTCTGGTCCTCCAAGGCGAAGGAAATCAAATGCTGCTGTTATTTATTAACACACTAGTGTTCAGAGTATTAATCCTTTTGTTTTGGTCTCACTTTATGCAACCATTTACAAATTTTACATATAAAAACCACCATGCAATAGTACATGATTATATAGTATTTACTACACTTAAAAAGGCTATACAATTGAAGGATTAATACCTGCAACTTATTATTCTACCTTATTCCCTTCAAGCTACTGAAATGGCAATTAAATGCCATGCTGCCCGCCCCTTATGCATGGAGACACAACTTATGCCAACCTCAAAATTTGTAGCTATACTAATGATCGACGCCTTCATTGATATATACATATATACATGCAAACCTGTTCGGGGATTTACAAATTCTTTAGGGCTGAGTATGCAGAAATATGAATGTTGCAGCATTCTGCGTCCCACGAGAAGTCTCGTGACATGGCATCGATGATTTTTTGCTTCCATGTAGATGGGCTGTTCTTCTGCACAACAACAGAACAATTTTCAAGAAATGAAAAATAGAGAGGTTTTCTAGGTGGCTAATCAATTAATTATTTTGAGATTACATGAGAATATATTACAGCTTTGCATAAAAAAACACTCACAATTTCGTTCAAAGCCTGGCTTAGGGTCATATTTCCGAAGGTAGAGTTGATAAACTGTGAAAATTTAGTGGTCTCAATATCTAGAAAATGCCTGTCAAGACAATAAACACAACACATGAATCTTTCCACTTTTCAGCGTGAAGCAAAAATTGATGATAATTTCAATAACTTCAAATATATTAACATAGTTACCTGAATCTGATATCATCCGAGGCCACTGAAACTGGAGCAGCACCATATTTTAGGGCCTTGAGCTACATTATTTAAATTAAAGGGACAACAGATTTTAGTACTCAAACATATGATAGATAGCAGCCTAACATAGTAAATCTGAAAANAATGATATGATAGCAAAGGATCAAAATATCTCCTCATCTTTCAACTCACATTAATAATAATTGAGGTTTATTTTACATCTTATGATATTCTCAATATACTACGGAAAAAAAACCAAGGCGTCGTTTCAAAAAAATTAATTTTACTAAACATATTTTATAAACTTTTTTCTTTTCTTTTCGTAATAAAATTATAAAACTAAAACCCCACTAGAGAAAACGCATTGTTTTGTTTGTGTTTCTTTCTGTTCAACGAAAGCGAGGACGTTTCTCTCACTCACCACGTGCTGGTATTCTCTCTTTCTCTTTCTGATTTTCTTGCTTTCTGCTTACCGTAGATCGCTTCAGCTCCTGTTTGATCGGTTTTCTACATTTTAATTTACCAATCGTTAGTCATTTTTATTTATGGGTTTAGTGTAGATTTAAGCTCTTGGTGAAATGGTGAAAACCCAGTTGCAGAATTAGTATCTTTTTTTTTTTTTAGCTGTCTCTTTGTCGTGCACTCGTATTTTAAGAGATGGGTTTCTGTATTTATGTCATTTGGTTGATGTTTTACCTGTGATTAAGAGCTTTTTGAAATTGAAACTACCAACGATTTCAGTGTATTTAGTTCTTAAAGCTTCTCTTTTTTTCCTTTCTTCGTCTAAATGGGATAATCAGAAACTTTGAAAAAATAAGCAGTAATTGCTTTTTTTGTTTGGAGTTTTTGATAAATTATAGGGAAAAAGTAGTGCAAGAGATTGTGGTTCTAATTTGAAGAACTGAGACTTAGGTTTACTGTCATGAAAATGATATAAAATCTTCAATTTGTTTCTCACTGAAGTCTGATGTTGAAACTAGCTAAATTGTTACTGTACAAGTAATCAATTTGTGTGTTGGTTTGGTTTTCTCAACTGTGATTTTGATGCTGGGGATACAGAATAGCCAGTTTTTACTGAAGTTGCAGTCCTTAAAAAGGAAATGTCATGAGTTTTCTGCATCAGTTTTATATTTATTTCTTTCTCTTTTCGAAAATATGAAACTATTTAGGAAATCTTCAAAAAAAGATGGGCATAGTATAACTGTTTTTCCCTGTATTTGTTGCATTAGTTTGTGGTAGTGGCTGTTTATATTGATGATTCTGTTTTTGTGGTGGAAGTGTAGGTATAATGGAGGGCGCAGCTGCAAATCAGCTTCCTGAAGTAGATTCATTGCCAGATGGGTTTGTTGATAGCCCCACAGAAGCTCTAGCTCCTGCAACACCAACTTTAGAACAAGAAAACTCGCTTGGTGATTACAAGGATGAGGGTTTTGTGGAATTAGATCATTCAAATGAATCGACACATGAGTTGGCATCAGAAGAGTTTCAAACAAGCAAGGGTAGGACAGAGAAGACTCAGAAACTGAGAACTTTTCCTGTTCCATTATCTGAAATGGATAATTTCGATGCTTCAGTGGACTTAATCAAAATGCCTAATAAGGGTTCAGTGGAGGAAACAGACGGTATGCCGGCCATGCCTACAGCAGTTGCTTCAGTTTCGGAGGCTTCAGCTGGGATATCTGGATGCAGCGAGGTAAAAGGCCAAGTTCAAGGGGAATGTCAAAATACAAAGAGATGTAATTATATTCAACTTGAATGCAATTTCCTACTTTTCCTTCTAAATAATACACTGCATATAAGTGTTTGTGGCTGCCCGTTTTACCTTTTTATCGGGAGAATGTACAGCACACTGACTTGATACAGCATATTAGATCAGATGCTTTATGAAGCATTATGGTAATTTTGCAGAAAGAATGTACGGGAAACTCCAAAAAGTAAGATGAGGTGGTTTTTCCCTCCACCCTGGGAGGTAGGGGATATTTGACATTGATAGAAGGTGTAGACAGAGTACTACTAACATTCATCTCTCCGATCATTTATCCTGACTTTTCTTTTTAAATAAATTATTTTATATTATAGTTGAAAGCAGGAATGACCAAATGAATGTGTGTTATGTCAAACGATTAGAATATATACTGACAGTTATTAAACCCTTGAAACGATTTTGGTAGACACATCTGAAAAGCTTGATATACTTCCAAAGAATTGATGCTTTAGGTGATTGGCTTTTGTATTAGAATGACAAAAGGAATTGAGTTGAATATAGTTGGATTTCTGAAGGCACCAACTTCTTGAAGGATCTTAGAAGTAAAGTATTTTAATTTAGGCCATGCATCCAGAGAATTGTTCATACATATGCATCTCTATCAATATGTCTTTGTATTTCTGTTTTTTGACATTTTCAAAATGTACCCTATTTCATTCATTTTGTAGCAATTGAAGGAAGATCAGATGCGCAGGGAACCCGTACAAAGGAGTTATCTGCATCAGAAAGTGATGATTCTTTGAAAAGCAGAAAACCGGTTAATAATATTTTCGTACTTTGATGTTATTTTTCTATAGATCTGTATGATGATCTACAGAGTTTTTATTTTTTGGTTAGTTTTAAGCATTCACTTTTGAACCTGTCATATTTTCCCATTTTGAGTATTGTGGGTGTATGAATTTACTCTTCATTTTTTGATTGTTTTCAAATTTCAAAATGTAGTTCACTAGCTTAAATAGTTTACTTTGTGGTTGTGCAGGAAAACACCGAAACCAAACGTAAGAGTACAAAGCGCACTTTTAAATCCGAAACTGAGTTTCTTGAATTCACTCTGAGATATCAACAAGTTCTTGCCGAAAGAGATGCAGGTAAGTTATCCTTTGGCTTTGCTTTTACAACTTTTGTGATAGTTGAGATGAACCCTGATTGCTACGGTGCTTGTTCAGAGGTTTAATCATATGATATATCTGGTGCATATGGGTAAAAGGGACATCGTTTATTATTTTATAGTCTTTGTTATAAAGTAAGGTTTTCTATCAATGAATTGCTGTTAAGATGATGTAATTCCATTTGGGCGTGCTGAGAAGAAGACTTGTAAAAATCCGTCAAATGAGATTGATGTATTGCAAAGAGTCTGGAAATTAGAGATACCATTATGTGATATTATGGAATATTCTTTTGTTGTATAAAATAGATTTCCTTTTAACCTTATATAAACTGTGCAGAGAGATTGTAATACTAACTTGTTATTTACTTGTTGAAAAATTTGCTTGGTCAGAAGCATGTATACTTTATTGACTTGTATCCTAATACATTATTATTGACGTTGAAGGTAGACGATATCATTTCACTGATTTCACCCTTTTTATTTTCTATTTGTAGCTATTGCTGTTAGAGATAAGCTAGAGTCTCTTTGTAGAGAATTACAACGTCAGAACAAGATGCTAATGGTATACTTTTTCACGATCACTTTTCTTCCCATGGAGTAATTTAAATTCTATGAAATATTCTCTACTTAAGTTAATTTCCCTTACCAATTTGGTATGGGAAGTTGTACAGTGACCCATAATCATCCTTCTAGCTATTTGTCGGTTTCATGGAGAATTGATGCTTGCTCACTATTGCACAGGATGAGTGCAAGCGGGTATCAACAGAGGGACAGAACTTGAGACTAGATTTATCAGCCAAGTTTCAAGATGCAATCAAGGTTTAATTTATGGTCTTCACTAGTTGAGAATGTGTGAATTATTCTTTACGTCTTGCTTTTCTGTCCTGCTTTAACCTAGTGTAGCATATAAGCTATAAGCATATGAATGCATGATTGTTCTCAAATTTTGTTGTTCATGTTTATTTGAGCATTCTATGTGGCATGTGTTCTAAATGCTCAGTTTAAGTTAACTCTTACCTCTAAAATTAATTGATTAGTTAATTTGTTATATCTGTCTGCGCAGGCTATAAAGTAATAAGGTGAGAACTCCAATTGCTTGATGCTAACATGAATTGGAGAGTGCCTGTTACCTTGGTTTCTTGAATTTTTTATTTTTAAATTGGTTTTCCTATGATGTTATTTTATTATATTTTTTCACTCTCTTACTGGGGCTTATGGTTCTCTTCATGCGTTTTTCTCTTTCCATTTACATTTTCTTTTTCCAATTTATGCTCATTTCTGTAATGTTTGTTTCTTTTTGTTGTAGGATGTTAGCGTTAAGCTAGATGAGCAAAAGGATGAGTGTCTTACTCAGCTAAAGGAGAATGAGATGTAAGAACAAGAGAATTCAGGCGAAGTTTTCAATTTTATTTTGTTTTTTGAATTTTATCTCACCCCTATATTTTGTCTAGCTGTTATTTACTCTTATTTTTTATGTCTAGGTTGAGAAATAATCTGAAGCAGCTAGCTGATCAGTATGCCCTTACTGAACAACAATATGGACAGAAGGTTTAGATTAACTTTTACTTGTTTATCTGATGTTTTTTGACTTAGGCTTCTTGACTTATTGATTGATGTTATATTGCTGTGGACTTTGGATGCATAGTTAAAGCAGAAAACCCTGGAACTTCAGCTTGCTGAATTAAAAATTAAGCAGCATGAAGAGAAACTAGTTCAGGAGCAGTCCCAAATGAAATTATATGCTGAGCAGGTATCCCAATTACTGGCTACCGAAAAGAATTTGCGCTTGCAGTTGACTGCTGACGGAGAAAAATTCCAGCAATTCCAGGTCTACCTCATTTGAGTTCATTGCCTTAAAATAATGCATAAAAACCTTACTGACCACATTTTGATGATAGTTGCATAGGAGACATTCTTTTGTCTCTCTCACCTAGCATTCTTAAATATCTCTATAAAATAATAATATGATAATAAGAGCTAAAGGATTTATTTTGGGATGTTGGATAATCAATTAAATTTAATTGTATTTGGGTGGTTGGATGTGTAACCTTTTTGAAATTTTGTCCTCGTGACATGTATAATGCAAGGGTTGGTTGTTCTGACTTCTTAGCATGGTGTCAGAATTAGGGCTGTTAACGAGCCGAGCCGAGCCGAGTTTTTGGCTTAACGAGCTCGGCTCGTAAAAAAGAAAAAGGATTCAAGCCGAGTTCGAGTCGAGCCGAGCTTTTAATTTCTTGACTCGACTTGACTCGTAAATTAAAAAAAAAAAAAAATCGAGTTGGCTCGCGAGCCGGCTTGCGAACCAAATAAATAACATGTATTTTTTTTTTTTAAATTCTGCGCAGGCGTGCAGCTTTTATCCTTCCTCATTTATTACTCTTTCTTTTCTCTCTCGCTCATTTATTAGTCTCTCTTTCACTTCTTTCCTCTCTAATTTATTATTGATGTGCCTTCTTTTCTCTCTCCGGACTCCAATGGCAATGGTTCACGTTTCTCTCTCTCTCTCTCTTTTTTTTTTTTTTTCCCTTTCTCCCTGTTTCCCTTGCTCTCTCCAGTCTCCACAACTCTGTTATTCTCTTCCTCTTCTCTTTTGTTACTTATTAGTTATTACTCTTTGCTTTCTGTTATTTTCTCTCTCTCTAATGACGCTTGTTTCTCCTCTTTTCTCTTTCTTTCCTTCCTTCTCCTTTTTTCTTATTTTCTCTTTCTTTCTTTCATTCTTTCTCCTTGTTTCCCTGGCACTCTCCAGTCTCCACCAATTCTGATTTCTTTCCTTCTTTTTTCTCCTTGTTTCCCTGCACTCTCCACTAAATCTGACACCGACTACCTAAAATGGTTTGGTTTAGTTTGGTTTTAGGGGAAAGGATATTAGTAGCGTTTTTAGAGATTTTAACATGGGGGTGTGCTTTGTTAGTTTTTCAAACTTTTTGTTTTAAAAATTTTAGTTTAATCCCTTATACTTAATAAAACTCTTAAAGCGCCCCTAATAATTCGAGCCTCACTTGGCTCGCGAGCCTAACGAGCCGAGTCGAGGCAGGCTCGAACTCAGCTAGTGCTCTCTCACGAATCGAGCAGAGCCGGCTCGATTCCAGACGAGGCGAGCCGTTAACGAGTCGTACTCGAGCCGAGCCGAGTCGGCTCGCGAGCGACTCGCCTCGTTGAACAGCCCTCGTCAGAATCATTGTTTCTTTGAGTTAGAGATGGATTTAATCCAAGTGCTTGTTCAAGTAGTCATGGGATATTTGTACGACATTTCACATTAATTCAATTTAATGCATGGTCTCATTAAGTATCTACTGTGCATGTGTAAAGCAGTCTCTTAATTAGTAGATACATAGTAAAGTTATCAAAGAATATTTTATCTGGTTATCTTGTGCCAGAAGTGAATAGCTATTTGACTCTGTAGGATGCATTGTTGAAGAGCAATGAGGTCTTCGAAACATTTAAGCAAGAGATTGAAAAGGTAAAATTTTACTTTTTTTAAAGATTAGATATATGGATTTAAGGCTTGGTTTTCATGATTGCATGATGCTAATGTACCATTTTTATTTCTTTGTACGTAAACACTAGATGGCAAAATCAATCAAGGAACTGAAGAAGGAAAATGTATTCTTGAAGAGCAAATGTGAGAAATCAGATGTTACACTTATAGAACTTGTTGAGGAGGTTAGTTGTTTTTGCATTTTCTTGATCTTATCTTTCTCTTTTTCCCTTTTACTGTAAAGACTGAACCCTGAACACCCTCCCACCCAAAGACCATCTGCCCTCTATATGCTAGGACCATTGTGGCTTGGATTTTTAAAAAGTAATTTTTTCCCTTTTAGAATATCTATGCCATATAACACTATCCCTCGTGCTTAAGCTTCATGTAATGAGTGCAGAAATTGTTGGAGAAAACTTCTGTTATTGTTGCCATTGAAGTTTGTTGCGCTGATTTTATTGCTAGTTAATTCCTTTTAACGACGACAAGTCTTGTCTGAGGTGGTTCTTCTTGCCACCATCGTTGGTCTTTCTGCATGAAACAGGGCAATCATGGACTATTGTTCTAATTGGTTTCGCTGACATACACTATCACATCTTTTTCCTACGTTCCCCCCTTTGGATTGAGATATGCTTTTTATATCTTATTGTTAAATTATATAGTACTTAAAACTCTTTCTTTGTCCAACCAGCGTGAGAGAATGAAGAAACAATTGGAAAAATCCAAGAATCAGAAAGAAAAACTTGAATCATTGTGCCGATCACTTCAGGCAGAAAGGAAGCAAAATACTGTCAGAAGCAACAGCTCTGATTCAGTTCCAGTATAAATCCCAACGGATTGTACCGTCTTACAATGAATTTTGTAACTACCATGATGAATTACATGCCATATTTTGTCGTATCTATGACTTCTGCTTTGAGATGAAGCATTGGAGATCTGTAACTTGTTTGAATATAATGCATTCTTCAGCAATCATTGTATTATTCAGCATTTTATATATGTTGCTTCTTCACCTGTGCTTTCCTTGAACGAGTTAAGGTTAAATCAGGACTTTAGGCATGAATTTATGTGTTAAATAACAAAGCCGGCCATGCCAGGCTAGCCTGAAGAGCGCGGTTGAAAGCTTGTTTAATTTTCAAAAATATTAGTGCCTGATTTCTTCCATGACTTGCTTTATGCTGATCTGACTCTATGAGATTGATTTTTAAATTTTCCATTTAAATGTTTTTATTATTATTATTATTATTATTTTTTAATTCAATGTTAGTTTCTAATCTTGTGACATAGAAGAAGTCAGCAGCATATAAGATACGAGGTTTTGACCATCTTGCTTTTTGTTTGTCTCAGGCTTATATGAAATAATATCAGATTCAAAGAGTGGGGCATTGTCCATTCTTGTTCTTTCACTGTTTCTAATGTTTTTCTTGATTATAGGCAACCCATTGAGCATAAACATTTGTACAATTGGAATATATTGAACTGAATCACGTGAAATTTTTACAATCCTGGGAATCGGTACTAAGCTTTCGACAATCAGATTTCAAACCTTGGGTGAATTTTCATTCCCCTGAAAGGCCATTTATTATATATATATTTTGGTGATAGATGTTCAGGTCAACTTGTATGCATCTCAACAAATTTGGAGCAAGCCTCTTAATGGCCACCGTTATTAGGGTCCGTGGGGGCTCGAATTTAGAAAAGCTCATAGAATCTTCTTTTGTTCTTTTAGTATCTGATCATCCATTTGTGGTTTATAAAATTTCAATTACATTGTAATGGTACAAAAAATAAGTTAACCTCGACAACTTTATTTGAAGGTGATAGTTTATAAAGACAGTAGTTTCAATTGTAATTTTTTTTTATTTTTCATTTTTATGATTGGAGATATCCAGACAATTTATGCGTATCTTAACTAATCCTCCAGGACTTTAGAATTACTAGTTAGATAAGAGTTCGAGTGATTATCCATATTAACAATCGAGAAAGGACTTGAAATCATGACTTTTTGAGTAATACATTTAAGAGTTTCTATCGAATCATCCGACGGCCGAGAATTTTACCCATCATTACTTCTAGATTGAAACTTGGTGGATCAGGTGTCCAAATAACATTTGAGCATTGATTATTTTTAATAACTTTGTTTCATGCTTGTCTTGTTAGTTTTTGAATTGATTTCAAAAACTAACAAGACAACCACTAAACGAAGTTAGGCATGGCAATGGGGCGGGGATCTCATTCATCGTACCTATCCCCACCCTCAAAATCATTCCTCACCCCCGCCCCATCCCCGTTACGGGGATGACAAGAATTCCCCTTCCCCGCCTCAAAGGGGAATGTTGGAGGCCCGTCCCTGTCCCCTTAATTTTATATAAACATAAATAAATTTGAGCATTACCAAACACAATAGTTAATTCTCGTCTACATGACAAACACTTAAATTAATCGTTTAAACATAATTAATCATACATAAATATGGGTCAGGGTTTGTTCTTGTTTAATTGTTTAGGGTGAGGGAAATTAGGAAAATATGGGTTTATATAGGTAGAATAATTGTATAATTAGGTGAAATATAAGGATATTAGTGAAACGTAAATATATATATACATTTTTTTAATTTTATATATTATATACGGGGCGGGTCGGGGGAAAGGCATCACCCACCCCTGCCCCATCTCCGAGAATGGGGATTAAAACACCCCCCACCCCCGCCCCTATCCCTGAAAAAACCGGGGCTTCCCCGCCCCATATGGGGCGGGGCGGGACGGGTCCCCGAAATCCCGGGAAACATTGCCATGCCTAAACGAAGTTAATATTTGTGCCAAAAATGAAATTAACCTCTACTTAAATTGTAATCAAAAGGTTTCCTATATAAAAAAAAAAAAATAATAAAAAATTACGTTTATCACTTATCCACCAAACTCTTGAAAACAGATTTGGTCTTTTAAAAACAGTTTTGATAGAATTTGAAATACTTGTATTAGCAATAAAAACACACAACAAGAACAAACTAATGGATTCCACTTGATCCATGATATGATAAAGCAGAATCTAAACAACACCCCTAAACATAGATAAATAAACAAACTCCAATAAACCGTCTTATTACTTTTCATTTTTTGCATTTTCACCCTCATCTCTCTTATGGACGAACCCGCCAATCATCGCAATACCGGTTATGGTGGAGTTGTTGATACAAGGCAGGCAGAACGAACAATGCTTCTAATGAAATGTCCTGCATTGGTCTCTCGCTCTTTTCAGCCTCCTTCCAATGGCCCTTCTCGCCATGTGGCCAAACTTTTCATCTCCATCGACCCCCTTCTGCCCATGGATGACAAAACTTCTTCTCAGGTTTTTTTTATTTTTATTTTTATTTTTATTAAGAGACAGTTGCATTGTGTTTATTTTTAAAGATTTTTCTTTTGTTTCTTTGCATGCATTTGTTGTGTTCCTGATTTGTTTTTTGGTTTATTTTCTCGTATTGTTTTGGGGACAAAATTAACATGCATTTGATCTTGAAGTTGAACTTTTATTTCTTACTGAGTTGTGTTTTTTTTTTTTTTTTTTTTTTGGGGGGGGGGGGGGGGGGGGGGGGGTGGTGGGGTGTGTGTGGGTTATTGGGGTGTTTGAACTCTGATTCGTTTTATTGGTTCTCTTATATTTACTGGATTTGGGTTTTATTTTTTTACTTTTCTGGTGTCTTGCTTTCAGTTTATGATTTTTCAATGGTTTGTGCTTGAGCTTTACAGTACCACAAATTTTATGCCTCTTCAGTGTAAAGTTGAAAGTATACAGAGGCTCATAGCACAAAACACAGTAGAAAGATAACAGAAAATTTGTGGCCATTTAGAGCTTGAATCATTCAGTTCAAAGAATTGTTGAAATGTTGTCTCATTGATTTTAGATATATGTTATAAGCTATAGCAGTAATATATATCCTTTTATTCTCAACCGTCTTAGGCGAATAATTTGAAAGATAATGAGTTCTATGGAATTGATTGGCCCTGAATCTGGATTTGCACCCAAACATTATGGAAGGACAAGTCTGAAGTTGTCCAATGTGTGCATTTTCCGAATCCACACAAGGTAACCAGGTGTGCTTTTGTTCGGTATTACTTCTATGCAGTTCATTAACAACGCTTCGCTTACCACAATCTTTTTTTTACCCAGTTTCAGTATTTTTGTGAAGTTTAATTTCTTTAGTTAACTTCAGTAGTTCACAGCCACGACCTCTTTAATAGTATCACTTTGTGGGCGAAGACCTCTCTAAACTTTCAAATTCTTTGGAAGCTATGATAACTTTTAGACTGAATTCCGTAAACATCACTGACATTAACAAGAATGTTATACAACTACTCACAAGGTCTCTTGACTGAATGTACATGAATGCCAATTTATTACCTCCTCCTTCGAGCGAACACATCATCTATTGGGTCATTCAAAGTTTATGATTGTCAGATTCTGCAATATAAAACTCTTTTTTCTCATATTGTTGTAATAGGAATTTATAATCAATACAATTTTTGGGTGCCCCATTAAGACAATATGTCGCAGAAATCCAATTCATTTGATTTGTGTCAAATCAAGACCAAAATTCAGTTTCCCTTTGGGGCTGTGATTTCTTTTTTCATGTGCATTTGGTCAAGTATTTAATTACTAACTCGCATGCTTGATTAACATTTTCTGTTTTTGATGTTTCTTTAAAAGATATTAGAAGTTAGCTCAAGAATGTACTAGGTGTAAAATCCTTTTGCATTCAGGGAAGATTTCTATGAGGGAAACATATTGAAGTTGGACATGAGACCTCTTCATGAAACATGGAAAAACTGGAAAACGCTGCCGTGAACGAACAAAAAAGTATACGACCAAAAGTAGACAGATACAGGTCTCTTATCATTCTTTGTATTTGTACTGGGAACTTCTCATTGGTAATGTACTCAAAGTTTCCCTTGTTTCTTGATCTTCTCCTTGTTTTTTTTAGGTCATTGATAATGACACTGGAAGTCATATGCGACCTATGCCAGGGATGATGATTCCTCTTGGATTTACTGTAATTTGGCTAACTTTTAATGTCAACAGAATTGTGTTTTTCTGTTTTTCCTTTTCTCCTTTTTTTTCTTCTTCTGAATACATTTGACGAACAGAATATATCTAAAGGGAGCTGTTTGTTTGCAATAGGAAAAGAAGAAAGCCCCGGCTAAAGCGTCTGAAGTGAAAAGAACAAGAAGGGACCGTGGAGAGATGGAAGATATTATGTTTAAGCTCTTTGAAAGGCAATCCAATTGGACTTTACGACAGCTAATTCAAGAGACAGATCAACCTGAAGTATGTATTTTGATCGTTTGATCATACATTACTTTTAGATGCTGGCTTGAGTTTTTGATGCCATTTACTGTCATTTTAACTAAAAATAAACAAATAACTTTGCGGTATTCCAGCCATTTAAAATGAACCTTTATTTTTGTTTTTTCAGGATTTTGTTCTGACCTTTTATTTTTGCAGCAATTTCTGAAAGACATTCTCAAAGAACTTTGTGTTTACAACAACAAGGGAACTAACCAGGGCTCGTATGAGCTGAAGCCAGAATACAAGAAACACGGCGATGAATCAACTCCTAAATAGGTTCTTAGTATGCCTTTGATTAATTACTTCGTTAAGTTATCGATTCAAGCTACTTTCTTGTCCATAAAATATTTTCTTTTATGTATTTTTCTGTAAGCAGTATTCAGGTATATTTTCAAATGCAATAGAGAAATTTTGAGATACAAACAATGAGTCTTTCTATTTTCTTAGGTTTAATTTTCAAACCCTCGTTGATGGAGGATATTCTTGTTCAAGATCTTTGTGTCCAAATTTTGCAATATATGGTTGAAGCAAAACTGTTGACATTTGCAATTTGTTTTATGTCATGAATCCTAGCTCAGCACCATTATTATTATTATTAGAGTAAACGACATATTCCCACCCAAGGTTTGACGAAATCCCAAGTTGGTACCATAGGTTCCATTTATTTTAGATTCTCACCCTTAAAGTAACAGGAAATGGTTAGATATAACGGTTCAGGGGTAAATCGGTCATTTCACAGAGGAGGCGCACATTAACAGATCGTCGCTCCTAACAAAAATCCGGCGCGCGTTAGCAATATCACTGCCGTCGTTTTTCGCTGTTTTCCGGTGATTCTTCCACCCAAAATCACCCTTGTCACCACCATTCGAACCCTCATCCTCCCATCTACAAAACCATACCCTTGACAACCCCTCATCGCCCGTCGATCTCCAGCCACGACAGCCGCCACATGCGACTGGTTTTCATCGGTGTCCACCGGTGAATGGTCATTAAACGGTTGTTGGGACATAGGGGTTTTGTAGATTAGGAGACGCCAGTTGCAATGGTGACGATGAACTAGAATCCGACGAAGAATGACGAAAACCTAAGCTTGACGGCACCGGCGATCGGAGGGCCCAATGAGTAGGGAACTAGAGGGGTTTTGGACGACGGATGATGGGGAAGGTGATGGAGGTGACCAGGGCTTTCGCCGGCATCGGAAATAGCCCAGATTTGGTGAAAACCGAGACAATGCACAATCACTGAGGGTGTAATTGATGTAATTTCAAAATAAGATGGTTAATTTTATAATTTTAGTAATTTAGGGGTTAAAATATAATTTATTAATTTAGGGTTAAAGGGCATTATGGTAATTGCACCCTCACTATCCTAAAAAATGTTAACAGTGTTATTTTAAGGGTGGGAATCTGGAATAAATGGAACTTGTGGTACCAATTTAGGATTTCGTTAAACCTTGGATGGGAATATGTCGTTTACTCTTATTATTATTATTATTATTATTTTTTTTTTTTTTTGGCCAAGGGTGTTCGGATCAATTTGATCAAGCTCTGAAGTTAACAATTGGGTAAGTCTCTAATGGCCACCATTATTAAGGGTTGAGATGAATCGAACTCATAATTTTTTGAATAATATACCCAAGAGTCCTAGCTGATTATTCAACCATCCAATGGTGGTTTTAACACCACTATGTTTGTTTCTATAAATATCAGCAGTACTTTTAATTATTTTAGTGGGGATTGTTGAGATTTAACTTAAAAATTAAAAATCTCACATCAATTATGAATTATAGGGCATATTAGGTAATGGAGAACAAAATCTTATCAATAACATTACCAAATAAAACTATGTGTATTAGGAATTTCAAATTTTCAATGTTAGTACTTGGATTAGTACACATTGGTTAGTGCATATAACATTACTCAACATTACCCCACCCATTTTAAAAAATAAAGACTAGGTTCAGGGGATAACCTAACCCAAACTCTATGACACATTTAAGATTATATATGACAACATAGTATATGAAAAAAAAATACTTTAAAAATCTCAGAATTAATCCAATCTTTTAAGTTTTTAAATTTCATAATAATAAAAATTAATATGCCAAGTATATTCTATTGGTTAGATTTTATTTGGATGTGGTTCTAGAATCAATATTATTTACGACCTTTTTTGTTTTGTTTTGTTTCAAGTAAAATTGTGGCTCAGGCTGCCCACGCCACGCACAGAGAGAGATATTAATGGTCATGTTTGGCTCCTCGACCCTGAGTCCTGACCCACCCAAGTCGATGTGACCTGTGATGGTTCCATTTTTATACCCAAAAAAGGAAAATATGATAAAATAGTAATAAAAATCAATGTCAATATCATCTCACGATAAAAACAATGGTATGATTCTAGTTCTAGAGCATCATCCATGACGTTTATGTAACCAACTATTCAATTTCTTTTCATCTCTCCTTTTTACTATATTTATTAAGTAATAATAGGGTTATTTACACTACAGCCTCTAGGCGTGGCTGAGCACCCGCTAGTTTCACTATTAAAGTAAACCCCATTTTTACATTCAGTAAACACATTTTCCCACACCAAGGTTTGGCATATCTGCAAGTTCCCACCCATGGTTTCATAAATGTAGATTCCTACCCTTAAATTAACACGGTTACTTTTCTTTAAATAACCCCTATACCTCAAATTTCTCTCAAATAACCCCCAAGAAGATCTTGGCCAAGCCAAAAATCTGGCTGATTCTAGTACCATTGGACTCCTCAACACCACATCAGCATCCCCTTATCTCTTCACCAGAACCTCTAACTTTTCACTCGATTGCAAACTCGACAAGGTGGCAGAATTTAGTTGGAAAGGCATGACAAAACACAAAACCTAAGGGAGAGGTTGCGACGATCAGTCTGTAATTGCGGTCTGCGATGTTGAGGGTTTTGATTGGGGGGGGGGGGGGGGGGGGGGGAAGCGTGGTGATGCTATTGGTGGTGTTAGGGGTGGTTTTTTATGTTGGGACCTACCGAAATTTGGATGAAATGCCGACTAAAACTAATAGCGGTGGCTGGCGATTGGGGGGGGGTACAATCAGGCAGGGAGGTTAGAGGTTTTGATGTGGGGGTTGAGGGGATTGTAATGGTGGTGTAGGAGGGGTGACGTTGTGTCGGCAGTAGGCCAGAATCACCTGAAATCGCCTGTGGGGTGAATTTGAGAAGTCAAGGGTTATTTTGAAATGACCATTTTATCCTTTTAACTGTTGGATTAAACAGTTTTTTGTTAATTTAAAGGGTGAGAATCAGCAATTTATGAAACTATGGGTGGGAACTGGGAGATTTGCCAAACCTTGGGTGGGAAAATATCGTTTACTCCCTATAAAATAATGAAATTAGTGGGTGCTCAAAAATTAGATCAAACCTATGGGGGTTTATTGTAAATTACCCGTAATAATATAATGGGTAAATTTCATTTGCATCTCAGACGCCTGAATGACTTTTAGGAAGTATAAAAATCTTAGGGGTGTTCAAAAGAATTGGTTGGAACTGGAACCGGTGGGTACCCAGGGTTTGGTTCCGGTTCCTACCCGGAACTGGTTGTCAACGGGTAGGTTCTGACTGTCAACAGATAGGTTTCGATTCCAAATTTTTGGAACCGTTACTGTATTGTTTCGATTTCCGCTCCTATAGTTAAGAACCAGAACCGGAATCGGAACCGGGAACCGAGATTAATATAAAATAAAATTAAAGAGTAGAGGGGTTAATAAAAACTTTCGTAGAAAAAGTAACGTGAATACATATATATATATATATATATATATATATTTCATAATATTTAAAGTAAGTTAGTTTGACTTTTGAGAATCTACCTTTACAAAGTAATGGAGTTTGTAATTTTGAATTTATAATTTGTAATTTTATTTTATTAACAAGTGCCAGGTAGGGGGTATTTATAAGTTTTTAAAGGTTTTTTTACCATTTTAAAAACTTTTGGGGGGTCATTGTAATTTTATAGGGTATCCAAAACCAGAACCGAAATCGGAACCGTTGTTACAGGTTTTGGTTCTGGGTACCTAAGAACCGAAACTGTCGGTTCTGGTTCTGGTTCCAAATTTTAAGGAACCGTCGGGTCCAGTTCCTTAAAAAAATGTAGGGTACCTGGAACCGAACACCCCTAAAAAATCTTTCTATTAAGAGGTTCTTTTAAAGGTTTTTGATAATTTTATAGAAATATTTATTATTTCTCAAAGAAAGCCCCGGCTAAAGCATCCGAAGCGAAAAGAACAAGAAGGGATCGTTTGAGAGATGGAAGATATTATGTTTAAGCTCTTTGAAAGGCAATCCAATTGGACTTTACGACAACTAATTCAAGAGACAGATCAACCTGAAGTATGTATTTTGATCGTTTGATCATACATAACTTTTAGATGCTGGCTTGAGTTTTTGATGCCATTTACTGTCATTTTAACTAAAAATAAACAAATTACTTTGCAGTATTCCAGCCATTTAAAATGAACCTTTATTTTTGTTTTTTCAGGATTTTGTTATGACCTTTTATCTTTGCAGCAATTTTTGAAAGACATTCTCGAAGAACTTTGTGTTTACAACAACAAGGGAACTAACCAGGGCTCGTATGAGCTGAAGCCAGAGTACAAGAAACACGGCGATGAATCAACTCCTAAATAGGTTCTTAGTATGCCTTTGATTAATTACTTCGTTAAGTTATCGATTCAAGCTACTTTCTTGTCCATAAAATATTTTCTTTTTTGTATTTTTCTGTAAGCAGTATTCAGGTATATTTTCAAATGCAAAAGAGAAATTTTGAGATACAAACAATGAGTCTTTCTATTTTCTTAGCTTTAATTTTCAAACCGAGACAGTGCACAGTTACTGAGGGTGTAATTGATGTAATTTCAAAATAAGATGGTTAATTTATAATTTTAGTAATTTAGGGGTTAAAATATAATTTATTAATTCAGGGTTAAAGGGCATTATGGTAATTGTACCCTCACTATCCTAAAAAATGTTAACAATGTTATTTTAAAGGTGGGAATCTGAAATAAATGGAACATGTGGTACCAACTTAGGATTTCGTTAAACCTTGGGTGGGAATATGTCGTTTACTCTTATTATTATTATTATTTATTTTATTTTTTTTGGCCAAGGGTATTCGGGTCAACTTGACCAAGCTCTGAAGTTAACGATCGGGTAAGTCTCTAATGACCACCATTATTAAGGGTTGAGATGAATCGAACTCATAATTTCTTGAGTAATATACCCAAGAGTCCTAGTTGACTATTCAACCACCCAATGGTGGTTTTAGCACCACTATGTTTGTTTCTATAAATATCAGCAGTACTTTTAATTATTTTAGTGGGAATTGTTGAGATTTAACTTAAAAATTAAAAATCTCACATCAATTATGAATTATAGGGCATATTACGTAATGGAGAACAAAATCTTATCAATAACATTACCGAATAAAACTATGTGTACTAACCAATGTATACTAATCCAAGTACTAATATTGAAAATTTGAAATTCCCTCCAAAATTTTTTTTTCAAATTTCTAATGTTAATACTGGGATTAGTACATATTAATTAGTGTACATAGCATTACTCAATATTACCCCATTCATTCTAAAGAATAAAGGCTAGGTTTAGGGATAACCTAACCCAAACTCTATGACACATTTAAGATTATATATGACGACATAGTATATGAAAAAAAAAATACATTAAAAATCTCAGAATTAATCCAATCTTTTAAATTATTTACGACCTTTTTTGTTTTGTCTTGTTTCAAGTAAAATTGTGGCTCAGGCTGCCCACGCCACGCACAGAGAGAGACATTAATGGTCATGCTTGGCTCCTCGACCCTGAGTCCTGACCCACCCAAGTCGATGTGACCTGTGATGGTTCCATTTTTATACCCAAAAAAAGAAAATATGATAAAATAGTAATAAAAATCAATGTCAATATCATCTCACGACAAAAACAATGGTATGATTCTAGTTCTAGAACATCATCCATGACGTTTAATCGTTTATGTAACCAACTATTCAATTTCTTTTCATCTCTCCTTTTTACTATATTTATTAAGTAATAATAGGGTTATTTACACTACAGCCCTATAGGCTTGTTGCGATTGGGGGGGGGGGGGGGGGGGGGGGAAGCTGGTGATGCTATTGGTGGTGTTAGGGGTGGTTTTTTATGTTGGGACCTACCGAAATTTGGATGAAATGCCGACTAAAACTAATAGCGGTGGCTGGCGATTGGGGGGTACAATCAGGCAGGGAGGTTAGAGGTTTTGATGTGGGGGTTGAGGGGATTGTAATGGTGGTGTCAGGAGGGGTTGACTGTGTCGGCAGTAGGCCAGAATCACCTGAAATCGCCTGTGGGGTGAATTTGAGAAGTCAAGGGTTATTTTGAAATGACCATTTTATCCTTTTAACTGTTGGATTAAACAGTTTTTTGTTAATTTAAAGGGTGAGAATCAGCAATTTATGAAACTATGGGTGGGAACTGGGAGATTTGCCAAACCTTGGGTGGGAAAATATCGTTTACTCCCTATAAAATAATGAAATTAGTGGGTGCTCAAAAATTAGATCAAACCTATGGGGGTTTATTGTAAATTACCCGTAATAATATAATGGGTAAATTTCATTTGCATCTCAGACGCCTGAATGACTTTTAGGAAGTATAAAAATCTTAGGGGTGTTCAAAAGAATTGGTTGGAACTGGAACCGGTGGGTACCCAGGGTTTGGTTCCGGTTCCTACCCGGAACTGGTTGTCAACGGGTAGGTTCTGACTGTCAACAGATAGGTTTCGATTCCAAATTTTTGGAACCGTTACTGTATTGTTTCGATTTCCGCTCCTATAGTTAAGAACCAGAACCGGAATCGGAACCGGGAACCGAGATTAATATAAAATAAAATTAAAGAGTAGAGGGGTTAATAAAAACTTTCGTAGAAAAAGTAACGTGAATACATATATATATATATATATATATATATATTTCATAATATTTAAAGTAAGTTAGTTTGACTTTTGAGAATCTACCTTTACAAAGTAATGGAGTTTGTAATTTTGAATTTATAATTTGTAATTTTATTTTATTAACAAGTGCCAGGTAGGGGGTATTTATAAGTTTTTAAAGGTTTTTTTACCATTTTAAAAACTTTTGGGGGGTCATTGTAATTTTATAGGGTATCCAAAACCAGAACCGAAATCGGAACCGTTGTTACAGGTTTTGGTTCTGGGTACCTAAGAACCGAAACTGTCGGTTCTGGTTCTGGTTCCAAATTTTAAGGAACCGTCGGGTCCAGTTCCTTAAAAAAATGTAGGGTACCTGGAACCGAACACCCCTAAAAAATCTTTCTATTAAGAGGTTCTTTTAAAGGTTTTTGATAATTTTATAGAAATATTTATTATTTCTCAAAGAAAGCCCCGGCTAAAGCATCCGAAGCGAAAAGAACAAGAAGGGATCGTTTGAGAGATGGAAGATATTATGTTTAAGCTCTTTGAAAGGCAATCCAATTGGACTTTACGACAACTAATTCAAGAGACAGATCAACCTGAAGTATGTATTTTGATCGTTTGATCATACATAACTTTTAGATGCTGGCTTGAGTTTTTGATGCCATTTACTGTCATTTTAACTAAAAATAAACAAATTACTTTGCAGTATTCCAGCCATTTAAAATGAACCTTTATTTTTGTTTTTTCAGGATTTTGTTATGACCTTTTATCTTTGCAGCAATTTTTGAAAGACATTCTCGAAGAACTTTGTGTTTACAACAACAAGGGAACTAACCAGGGCTCGTATGAGCTGAAGCCAGAGTACAAGAAACACGGCGATGAATCAACTCCTAAATAGGTTCTTAGTATGCCTTTGATTAATTACTTCGTTAAGTTATCGATTCAAGCTACTTTCTTGTCCATAAAATATTTTCTTTTTTGTATTTTTCTGTAAGCAGTATTCAGGTATATTTTCAAATGCAAAAGAGAAATTTTGAGATACAAACAATGAGTCTTTCTATTTTCTTAGCTTTAATTTTCAAACCGAGACAGTGCACAGTTACTGAGGGTGTAATTGATGTAATTTCAAAATAAGATGGTTAATTTATAATTTTAGTAATTTAGGGGTTAAAATATAATTTATTAATTCAGGGTTAAAGGGCATTATGGTAATTGTACCCTCACTATCCTAAAAAATGTTAACAATGTTATTTTAAAGGTGGGAATCTGAAATAAATGGAACATGTGGTACCAACTTAGGATTTCGTTAAACCTTGGGTGGGAATATGTCGTTTACTCTTATTATTATTATTATTTATTTTATTTTTTTTGGCCAAGGGTATTCGGGTCAACTTGACCAAGCTCTGAAGTTAACGATCGGGTAAGTCTCTAATGACCACCATTATTAAGGGTTGAGATGAATCGAACTCATAATTTCTTGAGTAATATACCCAAGAGTCCTAGTTGACTATTCAACCACCCAATGGTGGTTTTAGCACCACTATGTTTGTTTCTATAAATATCAGCAGTACTTTTAATTATTTTAGTGGGAATTGTTGAGATTTAACTTAAAAATTAAAAATCTCACATCAATTATGAATTATAGGGCATATTACGTAATGGAGAACAAAATCTTATCAATAACATTACCGAATAAAACTATGTGTACTAACCAATGTATACTAATCCAAGTACTAATATTGAAAATTTGAAATTCCCTCCAAAATTTTTTTTTCAAATTTCTAATGTTAATACTGGGATTAGTACATATTAATTAGTGTACATAGCATTACTCAATATTACCCCATTCATTCTAAAGAATAAAGGCTAGGTTTAGGGATAACCTAACCCAAACTCTATGACACATTTAAGATTATATATGACGACATAGTATATGAAAAAAAAAATACATTAAAAATCTCAGAATTAATCCAATCTTTTAAATTATTTACGACCTTTTTTGTTTTGTCTTGTTTCAAGTAAAATTGTGGCTCAGGCTGCCCACGCCACGCACAGAGAGAGACATTAATGGTCATGCTTGGCTCCTCGACCCTGAGTCCTGACCCACCCAAGTCGATGTGACCTGTGATGGTTCCATTTTTATACCCAAAAAAAGAAAATATGATAAAATAGTAATAAAAATCAATGTCAATATCATCTCACGACAAAAACAATGGTATGATTCTAGTTCTAGAACATCATCCATGACGTTTAATCGTTTATGTAACCAACTATTCAATTTCTTTTCATCTCTCCTTTTTACTATATTTATTAAGTAATAATAGGGTTATTTACACTACAGCCCTATAGGCTTGGCTGAGCACCCGCTAGTTTCACCATTACAAGTAAACCCCCATTTTTTTCATTCCATCTAAATTTAATAATAAAATAAGAGTAAACAACATTTTCCCACCCATGGTTTCATAAATTATAGATTCCCACCCTTAAATTAATACTGTTACTTTTCTCTCAAAATAAACCTTACATCTGAAATTTCTCTCAAATAACCCCCAGAAGAGATCCTGACCAAGCCAAAAATATGGCTTGATTCTGGCACTGTTGAACCTCCCTGACACCACCATCAGCATCCCCTTATCCTCTTCACCAAAACACCTAACTTTTCCACTCGATTGCACCTCGACAAGGTGTCAGAATTTAGTTGGAAAGGCGCGACAAAACACGAAAACCTATGGGAGAAGTTGCGACGATCTGTCTGCAATTGCGGTCAACGATGTTAGGAGTTTTGATGGGGGAAAGCCGATGATGCTATTGGTGGTGTTGGGGGTGGTTTCTGATGTCGGGACCTGCCGAAATTTGGATAAAATGCCGACTAAAACTAAGAGCGGTGGTTGGCGATTGGGGGGTTCAATCAGGCGGAGAGGTTAGAGGTTTTGATGTGGGGGTTGAGAGAATTGTAATGGTGTTGTCAGTAGGGGCTGACTGTGTCGGCAACAGACCATAATGGCCTGAAATCATAAGTGGGGTAAATTTGAGAAGTCAAGGGTTATTTTAAAAGTTTATGGTGGGATTAATGTGAGAAGTCAACGGTTATTTTGAAATGACCATTTTACCCTTTTAACTGTTAGATTAAACCGTTTTTTGTTAATTTAAAAGGTGGAAATCTGCAATTTATGAAGATTTGTCAAACCTTGGTTGGGAAAATATCGTTTACTCCCTATAAAATAATGAAATTAGCGGGTGCTCAAAAATTAGATCAAACCTATGGGCTTTTATTGTAAATTACCAGTAATAATATAATGGGTAAATTTCATTTGCATCTCAAATGCCTTAATGACTTTTAGGAAGTATAAAAATCTTTCTATTAAGAGGTTCTTTTAAAGGTTTTTGATAATTTTATAGAAATATTTATTATTTCTCAAAAATAAAAATATCAATGGGTGCGTTTGGTTTATTATTTTGGATATGATTTTTGGAATAATTTTGGGTAGTTGGATGGGGGAGTATTACGAGGTAAAATTTAAAAATATATTAAAAAAACCCCAAGGTTTGTTAATTTAGTTAAACACCCCAATATGTAAAATAACAAAAATACCCCCACCACCTGCAGTGCCAGATTCCGGCTACCACTGCCGGAATTTGGCCAAAAAATTTCGTTACGACACAGACCGATCGGATCTGTGTCGTAATGCGTTGCTATGGCCTTTTTCCGCCAGATCCACCACGGATCTGGCCGGAAAAGGCCAGATCTACTCCCAAATGTGGCCGTCGACGGCTGCAAAGGTCCATCTTTGGCCGTTGTTTTTGGTCAACGATGGCCAAGTTTTGGCCGTCGCTGGCGGCTAGATCGGTGAATAACCGATCAGTTCCGAGCTTGTTTTAAGCCGTTGTGATAGATTCCGGCTACCACCGACGGTGGTTGCCGGAATCTGGCAAGTATGGGGGGTGGGGGTGTTTTTGCTAATTTTTGAACTTTTTTCTGGGGGGTATTTAGTGAAATCAATAAACTTAAGGGGTCAAAAGTTAATTAAAAAAATTACTAATATTTCTGGAGTAATGTGCCAAACAATATTTGGGGAATAGAATTGGGAATATGGGAAGAAATACTGAACCAAACGCACCCGATACCCTTAAGATTTAGTTATGTTTAAAGGAATAAAATTTAAGAAGAAACATATGTTGACAAACACTTTTCATAACTTTCTCTCACAAACGTGACGTGAGAGCTCGTAATTGATGCATTTGGTCAAGCGGGACAAATTGTTGGACGGACATGATCCATTGCGAACTGACACATTGCATTTATGAGAGAAAGTTAGTGAAAATGATTTGTCAATGTAGTATTACCCAAAATTTAATTCAAATTTAATTCTTAGATTTTAACTTTTAATTCTTATGAATTATACTGCATATACAAATTCTTTCATATGTAATACGAATTATTAATAAAAAATTAAAAAAACATTATTAATAAATATAAATAAATGATATGAATATTCCTCAAGTTTTATATCTCAAATAACTTAAACACATCTCTTCCTTTGTGGTCACTGAGGTTAGTTATATCAAATGGGTCTTGTGTTCGAGTCCCAAGAGAGGTACTTATCACATTTGTACACTTATTTTGGTCCATCGGGCTTATAGCCTGTTTTGTGGCCCTGAAGTTTGGTCCATCGAGCATATAGGCTATTCCGTGGCCTTGAGGTTTGGTCTATTGGGCTTGTAGGGTGTTTCATGACCCTGAATATTAGACAAGCTCTAATATAGGCCTGAAAACCTCAAATAACCTTATTAAAAAAAAAAAAAAAAAAAAAAACACTTAAACACCAAATTAGTAATGAATTTTGTTTCCCTATCCTATTTGTATTCCAAATCAAAATGCATATTTGTTTTCCTATTCTCAAAACCATATCATAAATTATTCAACTATTTTTAATATTAAATCATATCTCGTAATAACCACTCAACTCCACCTAACAATAATATTTTAAAAATGCTACTCCAAATAACTAAAAAACTTGTTTGTTTCTCTATTATATTCGTATTCCAAATCAAAATGTATATTTGTTTCCCTATTCTCAAAATTATATCCTAAATTATTCACCTATTTTTTAATTTTCAAATCCTACTTCGTAATGAATACCCAACTATACTTAACAATAATATTTCAAAAATATTACTCCAAATAACTAAATAAAATAGCGCTATTATTTTGTATACGTGATGTTTTTCTTAGAAAGTGAAGAAAATCTTAAATTAAAACATTTAATTTTAGAGCACCCAAACTTAAAATGCAATTTTGTTATATCACAATTCACAAAACGTGGAAAAATGGAATCGAGCCGTCATCTCTCCAACTTCCTCTAAGGTATAAAATAAAATAATGACACGCAATTATCACGGCTGTTTTTACTTTATGGTAAGCGCTGACCAAACCAATGAGAAGGAGTCCTAATTCCAAAAGGGAGTGTGGTTACCACGGCGTCGTTTCCTTCTCAAAAACTCTGTAATAAACAAACGAGAACACAATAGAGCATTACCTCTTTCTCTCCTATTTTCCACCTAACTCTTTGATTCCTTTCCTTCATCTTTTTCTTACTCTTCTCTCTTCTTCGTCCTTCTCCTCTCTTCGGCCTCATCTCTTCAGGTATCGTTCAGTTTTACTCTTCTTTTTTTATGGCCTTTTTGTATTTTTTATTTTCGTTTATTATTGTTTGTGATTGTTCATAATTGATAATTCTTCGTCTTTCGTGCCCTTTTTTGTCTTGATTTTTTTTTATTTTATGATTTTTAGATGATTAATAATTGGAGTTTTCTGGGTTTTCTTTATCTCTACATTATTAATGATCATCTTTTTTTTTATTTTTTATAATTTCGTCGCGGTTTATGATGATTGACTTCGTTAATTTAGATCTTTACATATGTTTAAATCCTTTTATTAAATGAATTTTGAAAAAAAAAATTCTTAACTTTCGATCGGTGCATGGTAATATGTGACTTTTTTTTACGGTAATGGTTGATTATACGAAAAAAGCATTAATTTCATGGGTTTTTTTTTTTTTTTGAATGCTCTCGTTTTTCTTTTGTTTATTTTAGTACTGATCCTATGACAGGCCATAGTTGATCAATCTGGGTTTTTAGGGTTTTTTGCTCAAGTGTTGTAATGGATCTGTGTTTGGACAATTATGAACAAGGAACCCCAAGTTTCTTTTTTCATTTTGTTTGTTTTACAGAGGTTATTAAACTGATTCATGGTTGAATTCTTGATGATCATATGCTACCTAATACGTGTGTTTACATTCATTTACTTCTTCTTTTCTTCAATTTCTAATAGAGGATTAATTATATTATTTTTGGAAAATGCATAGTTTCTTATTTAAACTTTTTATATGAATCAATTCAACAACTGTTGTTTTTGCATACACATTTGGCTTTTTGCGTTTTCTTGTTTCTAAAATCTTTTGGCAGTATTGCTTATTGCATATCTTTTATGTGCAGGTGACTTTACATTGCAATAATAATGGGGAGTTTCTTCAGAGGCCTAAATGAGGATTCAGTTACTTCTCCACTAGACATTCTTAGATGTCCATTTTTGAGGAACATTAATGAGCCCACTAATTTCTCCTTCGCATCATCCTTGCCGTTCCCCATGCCAGTAAGTTATCTATTTTTGCTTACTTAAGCATATCAGAGCTTTTTTTTTTTTGTACTTTCATCATCTTGTGGATTGCCTTTAAACTCCCTAGACTGATGTTATTTTCCCTTTTTTTCCTGCTCAGGTTCGCGCAGCCAAAGGTCCAATTTTTGAGGATGGTCCAAATTTTGATATGGCTTTCAGGCTTTTTCATGGGCGTGATGGAGTAGTCCCGCTTTCTGAAAGATCATTTGTGCATCGTGGGGCAGCAGAACCTGAGTTAGCCCCACCACGGTTCAATCCTTTAGCTGCTAAAGCAGCCACTATCAGTTTTTCATCCTTTGGACCTGGAGGACCTTTCAGTTTCGATTCATTTTCAGAGAAGTGGAAGAATCAAAAAAGAAAATCAGAATCGTCCAAAAAAGAGTCTAATTCACAGGTACAACTATATGCATTTTCAAATTTAAGAAACAATTCAAGTTCTTAAAATTTGAATTTGAAAATTCTTATAATATTTTTTTCTGGAAGGCTGAATTGTATTGGGGTTTTAGTGGTTCAAGAAAGATTATAAATTCTGTTATTTCCATAGAAACTCTACAACCTCAAAACCAATGTTCTGCTTTTTCTTTGTCTACCCTCCTGACATGTTTGTGTGTTGATCTTTCAGGGAGGAAAATCTAATCATGAGGCTATGAGCAATGACTGGCTACAAAATGGGAACTGTCCAATTGCAAAGTCATATCGTGCAGTCAGCGGTGTCCTACCACTTGTTGCAAAGGTTTTTCAGCCTCCTCCTGGCATGCAATATAGGTGCCCACCAGCAGTAGTTGCAGCCCGAGCTGCTATAGCACGAACTGCTTTTGCAAAGAACCTTCGCCCTCAACCCTTGCCTGCAAAAGTACTTGTGATTGGGATGTTGGGTATGGCGGCAAATGTCCCCTTAGGTGTATGGAGGGAACATACTAAAAAGTTTTCACCATCCTGGTTTGTTGCTGTCCATGCAGCTGTTCCATTCATAGGAATGCTCAGAAAGTCTGTGTTGATGCCGAAGACTGCTATGGCATTTACCATTGCAGCATCTATATTGGGACAAGTCATTGGTTCTAGGGCAGAACGATACCGTTTGAAGGCAGTAACTGAGAAAAGACTGGCTATTGAAGAGAATTCTGTTGGTAATACAAGTCAGTTACAGGTTGTTGCAGTTAAAGGTGGGCATTGTGGCAGTCCCATGGAATGGAATTCAGCTCCTCTTCAGGTGGCCAGATCTTCTACTTCTGCGGACGTTTTCTGCTGATTTTACATCAGATCAGTGATAATTGATCAAATTGTATGTTTGTGTCCCATATTTTGTGTTTGTAATTGCCCCTGCCTTATAGCAGACCTGTTTTTGGCTATTGAGGAAATAATAAGAGGTGAAAAATGAAAATGATTGATTTTTAAGTATCTGTATAAGCATTGTTCAAGTGTTATTTCCTTTTATGTAAGAGACATCCTTTTGGGACGTGGAATTAAGAATAAAAGATGATTTTTTAAGTAAATTATTTGTCTGAATTGCAAATGTTGAGGTGAAGTGGGTACAACTTCCATTGGAAATTTCAACAAAGCCGGCTGCTGAGTGCTGACTATCTCACTTTTCAGCCAGTTCTGAATATTTTATATTAGTCGTAGTTTGAAATTGTATTTGGTGCAGGTACAATAACAAAGATCTGTGACTGGGTCGCTGTGGTGACATTTGTATTGCACTGTTTATTTGGGACTAGTTGGATTCCCACCAGGAGAATATTAAACCCTGCATAATTGTTTATCATAATTGACAACTATAGACTTATAAAAGCAGCAATGTTTATCCTAATTAACCACCGATTGCCTTATCAATCCAGCAATAATAGCTGGAGGCTCGAAGTACCTTCCTTTCCTTTGAGATAGATATTGTTAAGTTCTTATCGTTTACTCATAAAAAATTTTTAAATTGATGGGCCGAGTGAGTGGGTTGAACTTTATGCGGATTAGGCTGAATTGAATTGGGTTGAATTGTACCCAATTGGCGTTTTTGGCATCCCTACACAATACAACCAACATAGAGAAAACAACGTATTCCCGTCTAAGGTTTAGTGAAATCCTAAGTTAATATCTCTGGTTGTATTTATTATAGTAACAAAGCTACAAACACCGGTATTTTTGCATCGAAAATGTATACTGGCTTACGTGTCCCCCTGATTCACACTAGCAATCCAGACACATGATTAAACAATAAATATTTTTCTAGTGAACGACTGTCCATCAAATATGATCGGTAATTCACTGACATGAACTCCCGTCCATATTATATGGACGGGGGTCCATTTACTACGGATGGACGTCTCCATTTAAAGGACGCCCGTCCATAAGTAAAATGGAATAATTTTTTTTTAAAAAAAAATTAGGAACGGTTGTTCATAGGTTATGGACGGCTGTCCCTAAATATTGGACAGGCGTTCATATTTTAATGGACGCCTGTCCATTAACAATTCCTTTTAAAAAATGAAAAAATATTTAGGGACAGTCGTTCATCCGTTATGGACGGCTGCCTACAAATAAGGGACGTTCGTCCTTAACCAAAATATAAAAATTAAAAAAAAAAAAAACCTTGGTGACGCCCGTCCATGAATTACATTTGGGCGGACGGCCGTAATGAATAGACTCCCGTCCATTAACAATGCACATCATTATAAAATATTACATTTCCTTCTTCCGCCACGTTCCTCTCACTCACCTCCTTATATCACCATTACTCTTTGCTCCATCTCTCACAATCATTTTCATATTTCTTTCCCATTTCGTGATCATCAATAGTTACAATCGTCCATCATGTCTTATCGTCCAAGGTCCATGAGCACCCAGGAGTTCTACGACAGAGCACCAACCTCATATCTGATGGTGAAGTTTTTGACGGCAGCCGCAATAGGTGCATCACTGTTATTCTTAGCAGGTTTAACCATAACCGGGACAGTGATAGCTCTGATTTTGGCTACTCCAGTACTAGTCCTATTCAGTCCAATTCTAGTCCCGGCTAGGATATTGACTTTCTTGGCTGCTACTAGGTTCTTGTTCTCCGGCGGGTGTGGCGTGATTGTGATAACGTTGTTATCGTGGGTATACGGTTACGTGACAGGAAAGCACCCACCGGGAGCTGACTAGCTAGATTATGCTAGGATGAAGATAGCTGACAAGGCTAGGGATATGAAGGAAAGGGCCAAGGAGTATGGACGGTGTTATCTGATAAAAGAGAAATTATGCAAGGTCAATGAATTTTTTTATGTGCTTAGGTCAGACTTCATTTGGGCAGTGCCCTGGACTTCAGTCCAGGTCCAAAGCGCCCTAAACAACATGGTACACAAAAGCAAGCACTAACTTACCTACAAATCACTTGACAAGTCCTTCACGTTGTCTTCTGAGAGCTTCTTTTCCTGCAACAAAATGTTGAAGATAAGTAAATACTACTTAAAATGAAAAATAAAGGACGGGCGTCCATTTAATACGGATGCCCGTCCAAATGTAAGGATCGCGACCCCAAAGTTTATTTTATTTTATTTTCATATTTGGGTTAAGAATAAACGTCTCTTATTTGCAGGCACCTGTCCTTAACCCAAATATGAAAATAAAATAAAAATTAATCTGGCTTGTAATAATGAGAAATAAGATTTGATTGAATTAAAATCTAAAATATCATTGATATTCAACTTTAAAGGTTAGAAGTTATCGGTAAATTTAATCCGAATTCTATTTATAATTTAAAAAAAAAAATAGATAAATGGATTTGCAGAGATTGAGCTTAAATAAAGTTAATCAAGGAGTGGGGTTATTTAAGCCCCATCAACTTTCTTTCTAAGCCCTAGTAATAATTTTTTTATAAAATATATATTTTCAAACTAATAATTACCAAATAGGACATTTATTCATTTGTTACACCCCATATATCACAAAACTATTTTTCTCAATTCCCTAAACTCTTCATATAATTTCTTTTTTTTTTTTTTTTTTTTTTTTGGTAGAAGTGTGTTTTGAAGTTATGTTGTCATGGTTGAAATTATTTTGAAGAAATGAAAAACATTGAACCGAACAATGGAAATAATATAATAATGGTTGAAATTATTTTGAAGAGATGGAAAATTGAACGAATGCAATATGTAAATCGTTTATGAGAGCGATAAAGGCTAGCTGATTATGCCTGAGATTTCTTACTTGGATTGAGAAAAACCAGAGAATTTTGCTTCTTTGGTGGGTTAGATACAAAGTGAATACAGATGGGTATACAAAAGCAAAAGACCAGCTCCTGTTAAATTATTAACCACATTTGCAGGTCTTTCACAACTCGCAATGGCTTTATGCGTGCAGTCATGTCATCATTTGCTTACATTCATAACTCTTCACATGAATCTGACTTTTCTTTTGTCCACACATGGGCATTTCGCGTATTAATCTTATAAACGTGTGGCTTCTTTTTATTGTAATTTTATTTTTAGGTGATTCAATATGTCCACACCATAAGAGCTGGACACTCTTGTCATTCATTTGTGATCACAGTTTTCTCAGCAAGAGACAATTCAGATAATAGCTGCATTCTCTTAATTATTCTAACTTTTCAATAATACATGCGTTGAATTTTCACAATGATGGGGCTCTTTCCCATTATGTGAACCAAAACAACTATAATTAATAGACCCTTAAGTCCTAACCTTATCTTCTTCCTCTCGCTGTCTGTCATTGAGTAAACCTTCACTTTCACAAGAATTTCCATTACTAATCTCATCAACCAACCACTGAATATTCATGTCCGACGAGCCCCCGCCGGCCACTGCCTTCCTTGCTGCAACCTTCAATTCCGTTAAGTTCTTCTTGTACTCTTCTGATTTGGGTCCACTAATGATTTCCTTAATACATTTTCCCACTTCCTCAGTACTAACAATACCGTCACTGTTTGGCCTCATCCTTAGACCAATCTTAAAAACATCAGTTGCAAGCTTTGCATTCGTTGGCTGGTCGGTCCATTGAGGATATGCGATCACTGGCACGCCTGCAACTATTGTTTCTGACATAGAATTCCATCCGCAATGAGTTATGAAACATGCAATAGCCGGATGGGCCAAAACTTTGGTTTGGGGACACCAAGATGCAATAAAGCCTTGGTCTTTCGTTTCTTCGACGAACCCATCTGGTAATTCTCCTGCACCGTCAGGTGTTGGAACTTCTGGTTGCTTGGCAACCCATAAGAACGGATGGTTACTATTCTTTAGAGCTGTTGCTATGACCTCCATTTGTTTTGCTGAAAAGACGATGATGCTACCGAATGATACGTAAATAACTGAAGAAACTGCCTGTTTGTTTAGCCATTCTAAGCAAGCATTTTCCGGTGTCCAGAGTTCAACACCGACATCGAATTTTTCATCTTCACCGAGTAGCGAAGTGGGGACCAGAGGACCGACGGGTCGGATTGGACAAAGCTCAGACATGGAGTCAATGACTTCTTTCTCTAACTCAAAGAATGAATTGGCTAATACCCAGTTGTGCTTCTTCATGTTTTGGAACAAGTCAGAGAATATTTTAAGGAGGCTACTGAACGGATTTGAAGGAAGAACAAATGAAGGCAGATCTTCTGTGGACAACAGTGGTAATCCTGGTAACTCAACACTTAAGTCAGGGTTCTCTAAGGTGGGAAACGAGTTTAGTTTATTGAAAAAACGATAATAAATAGCAAAGAGTGAACATGGTTGGATCCAGAGCAAGGCACAAGGGACTTTATGCTTAACAGCAACATCAGCCGCCCATGGAACAAACGGATTGATGATGATGCAAGAGAGTTTCTTATGGTTATTATAGTAGTGTTCTTTGATAAGGTTTGAGAGGTTAACGGGTCCGACTTTTTCTAGAGTTTCAAAGTAGTGTTCTAAATTGGCTTTGCGGTCATAGTCTAAGTCGAACCCATCAGAGAAAAACAGAAGTTGGATATCAGAAATAGAATGGCTTGCGGTGCCTTTGCTGACGTTGTTGTTGTTGTCGTTCTCGTCAGTGGTGGCGGTGAATTGTTTTAGCATGCGTTGTTTGGTGGTTTCGGTGCAGGCAAGTGTGACATGGAGGCCTTTGGAGACAAGGCGTTTGCCAAATCTAAGCAATGGATTAATGTGACCTTGAGCTGCGAATGCCACCATTAGCACATGATGATGAATGACTTGTTTGTCTTCGTTTAGAGCCATGAATGGTCAGACAAGCAAACTTCCCTGGAAAGACCAAGACGAGGCTACCAAAGAAAGAGGAAGGGAGGTGTTGAGGAGTATAATATGATAAGCCGAAATCACATGCCATATATATATAGACAGTCACTCGGACTTGTGAGTCTTCAATGAGCTTTAGAGTCCAGATTACCTTTTTCTTTGTGGGCACGTATATGTTTGTCTTCAGTTGGAATGAACACGCGTTAAGACAAAGGAAATCTTATATATGGTGATATGTATAGATTCCTGCTTCACCTTGCGTATAAATGTCTAATACCAGGACGTCCAGTATTTACCTCTAGAAATAAAAGAAAGAAAATAAGAACACAAATGCATACTAAATCTACGTGAAAGTTCTATCTCCAGATTCTCCACCACAATAAATCGCTAAGAAAAAATACTAAGTTCTGTTGCTTTTATTCTAACCCAGTAACCAAAATTCTAAACCCTTTGGTCTTACTCTCTCAACTCAGTTCTACAATACATTTCTGTAAAGTCTATTTTCTCTAGTTTCACTCAACTCCCTCTATAAATGTTTCTCAAACCCTTTGGTGTATAATCATGCTTCTAAGCCTCCCTTGATATAAGATTTACACACCTATGTAGATTTGAATTCACATATATACTATCCTAGTCCAATTATAACTTCGACCAAATCAAAACGAGAAAATTTAGCTACCCGACCATCCCAAATTTCGATTTAAGAAAATGGCCTTGAAAATATTTTTCATTTTTTTTTTTAATTTAGAGAAGATGACATGGCATAGTTAGGATTAATTAAACACGTAAAATGAGTTAAAATGAAAAGATTAAAACATATATGGGCTGAATCATAAATAATGAAAGTTTTTAAAATTTGAAATTTATCAAAACAAGCCCCACCTATTCACCTCGCTTAATCGCAATTCATTAGGGCAAAAAGCAATTTCTTGAAACAAAGGGAGACACTGCGATTTTTTCCGATTGAACTTGCAAATTTGCACCCTAAAATCAATTTCTTGAACCCTAAACGGAATATAGTCGCGATTTCTGACAATATAATTGCGATTTCCGATCGATTTCTTGAACCCTAAACGGAATTTGTGCTATTTTCGGCAAAACAGTCCACATTTCCGATCGAAACTGCAAACTTTGACACCAAATTCAATCCAAAACCATGGCTGACACTCACAATGAGAAGGAAAACCAACGTCACTTTGAATCCTAGATTCCAGTGGCGCAAGCAGTTCAACGGCTGCTCCGGTGGATCATCCGATCAGTAAAGGTGGTCCACAGGCAGAGGAGACAATGGCAGCACAACAACAGAGAGAAGAATCGGCAAACGGTTCTGAAGATGAGGAGTCAGGCGAGAATTCAGGCCAGGAGGAGGAGTCGTCCGAGGATTCAGGCGACGAGGAGGAAGCCGGCGAAGAAAGGGTACGTATTTGTTTTGGGAATATTGCTTGTACTGTCACTTAAGCGATCATTTGTATCGTTTAAGCGATTAATCTCTTTTACTCATGATCGCACTCATGATCTAAGCGATACAAAAGATCACTTAAGCGATCTTAGATCTGGGCAGATGATGCGATTGATTCAGTTTACTCTTGGTCGCTTAAGCGATTTCAGATCGCTTAAACGATCTTGTCGAGGCAGAATCACAGATATAAGATCGCTTAAGAGATTCTTTCAGTTTACTCTTGGTCGCTTAAGTGATCTTGCACGAGGCAGAGTCAAGATCTCTTAAGCGATCCGAAATCGCTTAAGTGACTACAGTGGTAATTTTTTGTTGCTGATATTTTGTTTATTAGTTGTTTTGGTTTATTTTTGTTGTTGACATTTTGTTTATATCGATTGTGCAGATTGTGTGGACCGTAAAATGTAGAGACTACAAGTTGGAGCTTATAAGTGAGAAGGTACCCTACTTCCTTACAAGGGCGACGGTGAGGTCGAGTTGGGATGTTTTTGACAGAATAAGGGACATTTTAGCTAGAATGAGGCATGGTGCAAGAGATTTCCATTGCACTTGTTTCGGTCAGTTTTTTAGAATCGGAACAAATTGGAAAAAGGCATTTTGGGGGCAGGGAGTGCATTACATGTTGTTGCACTCAGTAAAATGCAATACAAAAAAAAAAAAAAAATGTGGTTCGTGGTGGACGGAAAGCCACTACGGTTTGGGATGATGGAGTATGACTTGGTGACGGGCTTAGGATGCGGGGAAGTGCTAGATAAGGCAGAGGCAGACGCAATAAGGATGAGTCCGGGAGCCAAAAAGTTTCGTAAGAAAGTTTTGCAGCGGGCAAAGTCTATTACAAGACACGTTTTAGAGGAGAGGCTAGAAATAGTCCGGTTTAATGATGGAGAAAAGATAAAAGTGTGCTTGCTATTGTTTTTACATTCGATCTTATTGGCTGGTGACTCAACAAAAGTTGTTGAGAATGATTGGTTGTTGTTTGCAAGCAACTTGGAGTTCTTTAATTCTTATCCGTGGGGACGGATATCATTTGAACGAACCATCAACAGCCTGAAAAAACCAGACATGGCGTTAAAACAGGCCCAATGGGTTGGGAAGGATAAACCAAGCACGTACAATTTGTTTGGCTTCCCATGGGCAATGCTGGTAAATATTAATATCTTTTTGTTATATTTTTTATAATATATGTGTTTGAATTATGATATGGACTGTTTTTTTACAATGTAGGCTTGAATGTATGAGGCCATCCCTGTCTTCGCTTAGGTTGGGGGGAGGAGCAATAGTTTGGATTTGCAACAGTAATTTCCTAAGATGTTTCAGTGGCATGTCGAGAGGTGTACCCATTGGGCCTACGACCAAATAGACATTAAGATTGAAGCGGCTAGGGTAAGATTAAAAGATTAAGCTTTTGAATATGCAGTTGCTTTAAAATGTCGCTTCAATCTGATTGATTTTGTTTCTTATTGCAGGGAGTCGTCCGTCCCTTTCTCACCGCTACTGGGGATGAAGCGGAAGAGGACTATGTCACATCTTTCAAAGCACTAGAGGATGAAATGGATGAACGGATAGACCACTTGATACGAGACCTAAAAATGGTCACACATGTAACAGCAATTGCAGGGCCACTGCTTGACAACGTGGTTGATGCCGAGGATGATAAAGCTCCAATCGGCAAGAGGCCCGAGGATGAGGAGGAGAAGGGGGAGGAAGAGGTTTGTATGCCTTACCAAACCGGTACAACAAGTACTGCTTTGCCGAGACATTGGCGTTGGGAGAATGAGGTGGTTGACCTCATCAACGGCATGTTTGAGAGTTTTACAACAGCCATTTATGATAGGTTTGACAAGATGGAAGAGCGCATGAAAAGGGTGGAGGAGAAAGTGGATAAGCTGGCAGAGAAAGTTGGTACAGTGGAGGAGGAAATTGGTACAATGGAGGAGAAAGTTGGTGGAGAATTAAAGGCAGTTGAAGTGCAAACTGAGCTGAAAAGAGAGAGCCGAAAGACCAAGTTTGTGAAATCGCCTTACATGGTAGTGACACAGGTAAAGAAGAAGAAAATTAAGAAACAAATGGAGGAAGAACCAAAAATGGAGGAGGTTGGGGAGGTTGGTGGAGGAAGTGGGGCGGTGATAATGGAGGAGGGCGAGGTGGGAGGCGAAGGAAGCGGGGATGTAAAAATGGAGGAAAGGGGAGGAAGTGGGCAAGCGAAAATGGACTCAAATGTCGATTTGTATAGGCCAATAGAGGAAAAGAAAAAACTCTTCTATGCCTATTACAATGGATCAGGAAGTAATGTCCATATAAAGTGTAAGATAGGGGATTATCCTCAGGAATGGTTTGAGAAGATGTTGACGATGGGCACGTGGCTTAAGGACTTGGTGAGTTATTTTCGCTTAATTTTTCTTATTTTTGCCTATGTTTTCCATACTTATCTTGTTGTTTTTATTTGATGCAGCACATCGATGAGATATTGGCACTGATGAGGCTACGACAGACTACTGATGGTGATCTATTGTATCCCGACTGTGCCATCACTGATGTGACGTTTGGTCAAACGCTTGTTTCGGCATATCACACTTTAATTAAAAATGTTGTTGCTAGTGGTGCAGCAAAAGGACCGAAGCGAAAAAGATTGGCCCCACAACAGTTGGACTGTATCCCTGATGATTTTCATTTTGATGACAGGATTATGCAATATATACGGGGGGATTGGCCCAAATATGGCCACGGTTGGGCCTTTGTTAAAAGAGTGTACTGCATCATCCTCGTCAAACAGATGCACTGGATAACAGTCGTCGCGCATCTAGATGAAGGGTTATTGAAGATCCTTGACTGCAACCCAACTATTTGTCTAGACAAGTAGTTGGAGGTCGAGTTGGAGCCACTGTCTAGGTTGTTCCGCGGTTGTTGCGTGACAGCGGGATGTTTGGGCGCTTGGGTGATCAAATACTAACCGAAAAGTGGCCAATTAAGCGCTTTACCGATCCAATAAATGAGTCAAGGTAAATTTTTATAAAACTAACTTACATAATACAATTGTTCTATAAGTTTATTCTAATGCTAATGTCTTCTTCCTATTGTAGTGCTGAATGTGGGGCATATGCCCTGAAATTTATTGAGTTTCACATGACCAACACCCCGATGGATGGCTTGAATGACGAAACAATGAGAGACTGTCGGAAGGGCTGGGCTGTCGACTGCTTCCATGAGCAGATGGATCCGTTTTGAGTGAGTAGAACCCAATCAAAAGGTATGAAAGTTGGACTTTGAATTTTGTAGTTTATGTGATGTTGATGTTGATACTTGGGTTGTGGTGTTGATGCTGTAGGTGTCATGCTTATATGGAGCTTTACCAAAAGAGACGGACTAAGTGAACTTCTCACCTACCCACTTAGTAACTTTTTTATGGGTTTTTTTTAATTTACAAAAGTTAACGTGTCTGCAGGTGTGTGCCAGATAATTTTGCAAGTTCCTGACAAACAATGAGAGGAAATTTCTCAAAGGCTGGTTGGCAAGAGGAGGCATCTGCAATAAAGGCTGCTGGGAAAGTAGGGTACCAAATAATGATCTCAGATAGGTTACTGGCAAACAGAATTCGAAAACTTCTCAAAGGCTAGTTGGCAGGAGGAGGCATCTGCAATAAAGGGATTGTGCAAAGGTGTTAGTGACATTAAACTCTTTGGCATCAAAAAGTAAATTAAAGGCAATGTATAGGAAATTCTCAAGTCCAGATCGTTGTGCTATGACTCTTCTTGCGGCAGCCAAAAGCCTTGTGCCTGCAGAATCATTGTAAAGAATTGGATCTGACATTTGGGAGATATTTTTTTTTTCCATATAAGATATCTCATTAGCAGTTTGAATTTACTATGTATGGTGTGATCATTTGCTTCACCCAAGTTGGATAATGGTTTTTTAGCGTTTTGTTTCATTTTGTGTATCACTACAACGTGTGATGTACTGGTGTGATTATTTGATTCACCACAGTTGGGGCTAATGGTTAGCTTGTCCAAATATTTCGATATTTGCCGCATCCCATGCCTATTTTTTATTTTGTGTTTCGATAAACAGGTTACATTGATGTCTCTTATATTTTGCTTTGTGATGAATTAGATTGATATAAATTACTTAATTTTGCAATACAAATTCTTTTCGGATTTGGGAGAGAAATGAGTGATGTACAAATGTTTCCCAATCACAGTCATTTCGAAATTAATTAACTTAAAGAATGGCATGGTACCAAACAATTACGTATATGACCGACCACATATATCTCTTAAACGACCAAGACTTTTCCAGATATGATCGCTTAAGCGATCTCAAATCGCTTAAGCAACCAAGAGTCTATTACGAAGCATTGCTTAAGTGATACATAAGATCGCTTAAGCGATTACCCATCTGGGCAGATGTTCATTCTGCCCCGAAAAATATCGCTTAAGCGATCCCAAATTGCTTAAGCGACAAAGACTCTTTTAGGAAAAATCGCTTAAGCGATACATAAAATCGCTTAAGCAATCATAGATCTGGGCAGATAGTCATTCTGCCTCGGACAAGATCGCTTAAGCGACCAAGAGTCTTTTACAAAAATAGCTTAAGCGATACAAATGGATCGCTCAAGCGATCATAGATCTGGCAGATTCATTCTGCCTTGGCCAAGATCACTTAAGCGATTAGCGATCAAGAGTCCTTTACGAAACTCGCTTAAGCGATACAAATGGATAGCTTAAGCGATTTTCAATCTAGGCATCTGCCGCGGACTAGATTGCTTAAGCGATTACCGATCGCTTAAGCGACCAGGAGTAAAAGCAAAGAATCGCTTAAGCGATACAGACAGATCGCTTAATCGATCAGAGTAAAAGCAAAGAATCGCTTAAGTAATACAGACGGATCTCTGAACCGACTGTGTAAATACAGAGGATCGCTTAAGTGATCCTATGTATTTGGATATTATTTATTGTATTTTAGAGCATCGGTTAAGCAATTAACGCTATGCTAAACATATAGGGTTTATGATTCGTTCAGTAGACTATGACCGTTATTATATTTATATTAAACATATAGTTCTTTTACGTCAATATGAAATATATAAGGTGTAGAATGTTTACGTCTATGCTAAACATATAGGGTTTACGATTCGTTCAGTGGACTACGACCGTTATCATATTTATATTACACATATAATTATTTTACGTCAGTATGAAACATATAAGGTGTAGAATGTTTACGTCTATGCTAAACATATGGGGTTTACGATTCATTCAGTGGACTATAACTGTTATTATATTTATATTAAACATATAGTTCTTTTATGTCAGTATGAAACATATAAGGTGTAAAATGTTTACGTCTATGCTAAACATATAAGGTTTACGATTCGTTCAGTGGACTATGACCGTTATTATATTTATATTAAACATATAGTTCTTTTATTCAGTATGAAACATATAAGGTGTAGAATGTTTACGTCTATGCTAAACATATAGGGTTTACGATTCGTTCAGTGGACCATGACCGTTATTATATTTCAAAGGTAACCATGGAATCTTAGTGAACATATGTTCTTCTTCTTTGTTCAAAACATAAATGGTGCGTTTGGTTGAATATTCCTATAAATATTACAAACCCTATTCCCAAAATATTTCTTTGTTTAATTATTTAGGAAATATTAGTATTTTTTTAATTAATTTTAGACCTATTAAGTGAATTAATTTCATTAATACCGCCTGAAAAAGTTTAAAAATTAACAAAAACACCCCCACCCACCTAACTTCCTAGATTTTGGCTACCACCGACGGCTATAAATGACTAGAAATGGCCGATAATTCACATATGTGACATTTTTTGGCCAGATCCACAGGCCGCATCTGACTGTCATCGACTTTCAAAGAAATGGCCGACATTGACCGTCAACGACGGCCAAATCTTGGGCATTGTTGACCAAAAACGACCATATATTTGGCCATCGCAGATGGCTAGCTGTGGACTTTTCTGTCCGTCGATGGCCAGATCTAACCGTGATCTGGCCGGAAAAGGCCATATCGATGCCCTATCCGCCTGATCCGACTGTTGTGCGTCGTAACGCCCTTTCTCGGTAGGATTTTGGCGGTGGTAGCCGGAGTCTGGCACCGTGGGCAGGTGGGGGTGTATTTGTTAAATTTTAAAATTTTTCGTTGGTCGATTAAGCGATCGTACTAAAAGGAACTTCATTTACACAGGGTCGCTTAAGCGATCATAGATATCGCTTAAGCGATTCTTTTCTTTTTCACTTGGTCGATTAAGCAATCATGGATGGCTTAAGCGATCATGTGATTGGCAGAATCAAATCGGCCTAGGTGCATAATCGCTTAAGCGATCCGTGATATCGCTTAAGCGATCCGTGATATCGCTTAAGCGATTCTTGTCTTTTTGTCTTGGTTGATTAAGCGATCATGTGATTGGCAGAATCAATATCTGCCCAGGTGCACGATCAATTAAGCGATCCTATTTGAAAAACCCTTTGTCGCTTAAGCGATCATGGGCAGTATATACTTTTCCAGCTTTTCTCCTGAATTTTGACAAACTAAAATTACCAACACGTATTAATTCCATACTTTCTCCTCAATTTGACAACCTAATCCAACAAATATTTAGGCCATGTAACAAGAAATATAAAGAATGATTTATTAAAGGTAACAATAAAATTTAAAATATCAATAATTGAAAACAATAACTCATCAACGGTTGGCCTTCGCAACTCTCTAAATTTCATCCTTCTTCGAACCTAATTTTCTGAATCTGCATGTGATTACTTCTGGCAACTGGTTCTCTTNAATCTTAGTGAACATATGTTCTTCTTCTTTGTTCAGAACATAAAGGGTGCGTTTGGTTGAATATTCCTATAAATATTACAAATCCTTTTCCCAAAATATTTCTTTGTTTAATTATTTAGGAAATATTAGTATTTTTTAAATAAATTTTAGACCCATTAAGTGAATTAATTTCATTAATACCACCTGAAAAAGTTTAAAAATTAACAAAAACACCCCCACCCACCCAACTTCCCAGATTCCGGCTACCACCAACGGCTACAAACGACCAAAAATGGCCGGTAATTCACAGATGTGTCATTTTTCAGCCAAATCCACTGTGGATCTAGTCGAAAAAGGCCACATCTAACTGTCATCGACTTTAAAAAAAATGGCCGATGTTGACGGTCAACGATGGCCAAATCTTGGGCATCGTTGACCGAAAATGACGGCCAAAGATGTGGACTTTTTCGTCCGTCGACGACCAGATCTGGCTGTGATCTGGCCTTTTCCTGCCACATCCGTGGTCGATCTGGCCGAAAAAGGCCATATCGACGCCCTATCTGCCTGATCCAACCGCTATACGTCGTAACGCCCTTTCCCAGTAGGATTCCGACAGTGGTGGCCAAAATCTGGGAAGTTGGGTAGGTGGGGGTGTATTTGTTAAATTTTAAAATTTTTCGTTGGTCGATTAAGCGATCGTACTAAAAGGAACTTCGTTTACATAGGGTTGCTTAAGCAATTGTAGATATCGCTTAAGCGATTCTTTTCTTTTTCACTTGGTCGATTAAGTGATCATGTGATTGGCAGAATCAAATCTGCCCAAGTGCATGATCGCTTAAGCGATGGGCAATATATATTTTTCCAGCTTTTCTCCTGAATTTTAACAAACTAAAATTACCAACACATATTAATTCCATACTTTCTCCACAATTTGAGAACCTAATTTCAAACTAAAATTTAGGTCACGTAACAAGAAATATAAATGATGATTTATTAAAGGTAACAATAAAATTTAAAATATCAATAATTGAAAACAATAACTCATCAACGGTTGGCCTTCGCAACTCCCTGAATTTCATCATTCTTCGAACCTGATTTTCTGGATCTGCATGTGATTACTTCTGGCAACTTTTTCTCTTGTGGCCAAGTTGCTTGCAAATTGAACACTTATTCATCTTCTGGGGAACCTCAGAGGCTGATGGAATACGCTTAACTCTTTTTCTCCCCTTTACTGTCTTCTTGAATGGTAGATGGATGATAATGTCAGCCAACTCTGGCGGCACTACCCACTACTCTTCTGGAGGCACTGGATATATTGTTTCTGAATAAGCTAGTATGTAGTGATCTGCCATATAGAGAGGGGAGCAAAGTTCCATGTAAATTCTTGAACCAAAATCCGGCTTCTGTTGGTGTTTCAGTGCCGCTAGTGCATGAGGACAAGGTAAACGTTGAATGTCAAGCACTTTACA